>NW_027256884.1:4082155-4282155 GCF_029215685.1 Pituophis catenifer annectens
AACATTGGGTGCATTGGGTATAAAAGTTATACATTCAGGGGTGGGATTTTACTGGTTTGGACCGGTTTGGGCAAACCGGTTTGCTCCGATGATCAGGTGGTCCCGCCCACATACCCCTTCTCTTTACTGACCTATACTTTCTCAGCTGGTTCCCGCAGCAGAGCGGATTGCCGTGCCTCAGCTGTGTTACTCTCCAGCAGTAACACGGAAGGTAAGTTTTCGTAAAACTGAGCACTCACGCGAAGAACGCAACCACCGAACCGGTTGTTAAACCAGCAGGATCCCACTACTGTATACATTTATTTATTTATTCTTAATGAATAGCCAACTACCTTTGTGAGATGAACCTCAACATGTTCTTCGCATCTGTACCAGGGGTGAAATCCAGCAGGTTCTGACAGGTTCTGGAGAACCGGTAGAGGAAATTTTGAGCAATTCAGAGAACCGGTAGCGGAAATTTTGAGCAGTTCGGAGAACTGGCAAATACCACCTCTGGCTGGCCTCAGAGTAGGGTGAGAATGGAGATTTTGCAGTATCCTTCCCCCAGGAGTGGGGAGGGAATGGGGATTTTGCAGTATCCTTCCCCCAGGAGTGGGGAGGAATGGGATTTTGCAGAATCCTTCCCCCAGGACTGGGGAGGGAATGGGGATTTTGCAATATCCTTCCCCTGGAGTGGGGTGGGAATGGAGATTTTGCAGTATCCTTCCCCTGCCATGCCCACCAAGCCACGCCCACCAAGCCACACCATGCCCATCAAGCCACACCCACAGAACCGGTAGAAAAAAAATTGGATTTCACCACTGATGGGTACCATGAACCTTTTGTGATGTATTTTAATTATATTATATTGGAAAGCCAACAGAAGATTAATCTCACAAGACCAGGTATGTATGAACGAGGGAGATAGGAAGCAAGGCAGGAAAGAAAGCTCAAATCCACATCATAGTTGCTTTCAGTTGTTCCTATCAAGGCAAAAACTATGACTAAAGGAACAAATGATTCTCTTGAGAGCCAACTTCTCTTAGATCCCACACCATCTGTTAGGAGAATGCAGATTTCAACATCTTGTTTCAAGAGAGAATGCTTAAATCTCCGAAGATTTAGTATCTCAGGAGCTTTTGACCATTTATTTGTGGGGTTTTTTAATGCCAAGTTGGGGGAGAATGCCGAATTAACTCCCCGGGCCAGCAAAAGCTATGTCAAAACGTTGCCAATTCTTGTTTTATCATGTAGACGCTAAAAGATGGCCTACCTGTTATATTTTCAGCCTAAGATATGAATCCAAATGACATTTGCCCCTAATTCTATTTACAGGCCACTGTTTTTCAAGTGAAAGGATTCTGAAACTCAGTCAACGATGGTTACCGCTAAAGGAAAATGGAAGAGATGACAATTATTAGGTTGGTACCTTTGTTGAACAGGATTTACATATCAGTTGGGACTGAAGAAACAGACAATCTGCCAGACCACCTCACAACTGTTCATCCAAGAAGTTCTGTTATTGTTTATTATTGTAAACTTCCTTAGTTTACATCCAGAGAAAACATTTCCTTCCTTCCTTCCTCAATCCCTCCCTCCCTCCCTCCTTCCCTTTCCCAAAATCTACCTGCCTGCCTGCCTATCTTCCTTCCTTCCTTCTCCCCTCCATCCCTTTCCCCAAACCTTCCTTCCTTCCTTCCTTCCTTCCTTCCTTCCTTCCTTCCTTCCTTCCTCAATCCCTCCCTCCCTCCCTTCCCTCCTTCCCCTTCCCCAAAACCTTCCTTCCTTCCTTCTTTTCTTCCTTCCTTCCTCAATCCCTCCTTCCCTCCCTCCTTCCCTTTCCCAAAACCTTCCTTCCTTCCTTCTTTTCTTCCTTCCTTCCTCAATCCCTCCTTCCCTCCCTCCTTCCCTTTCCCAAAACCTTCCTTCCTTCCTTCTTTTCTTCCTTCCTTCCTCAATCCCTCCCTCCTTCCTTCCTTCCTTCCTTCCTTCCTCAATCCCTCCCTCCCTCCTTCCCTTCTTCCCTTTCCCAAAACCTTCCTTCCTTCCTTCTTTTCTTCCTTCCTTCCTCAATCCCTCCTTCCCTCCCTCCTTCCCTTTCCCAAAACCTTCCTTCCTTCCTTCTTTTCTTCCTTCCTTCCTCAATCCCTCCTTCCCTCCCTCCTTCCCTTTCCCAAAACCTTCCTTCCTTCCTTCTTTTCTTCCTTCCTTCCTCAATCCCTCCCTCCCTCCTTCCTTCCTTCCTTCCTCAATCCCTCCCTCCCTCCTTCCCTCCTTCCCTTTCCCAAAACCTTCCTTCCTTCCTTCTTTTCTTCCTTCCTTCCTCAATCCCTCCTTCCCTCCCTCCTTCCCTTTCCCAAAACCTTCCTTCCTTCCTTCTTTTCTTCCTTCCTTCCTCAATCCCTCCCTCCCTCCTTCCTTCCTTCCTTCCTTCCTTCCTCAATCCCTCCTTCCCTCCCTCCTTCCCTTTCCCAAAACCTTCCTTCCTTCCTTCCTTCCTTCCTTCTCCCCTCCGTCCCTTTCCCCAAACCTACCTTCCTTCTGTCCTTCCTTCCTCCCTCCTTCCCTCCCTCCTTCCCTTTCCCAAAACCTTCCTTCCTTCCTTCCTTCCTTCCTTCCTTCCTCAATCCCTCCTTCCCTCCCTCCTTCCCTTTCCCAAAACCTTCCTTCCTTCCTTCTTTTCTTCCTTCCTTCCTCAATCCCTCCCTCCCTCCTTCCTTCCTTCCTTCCTCAATCCCTCCCTCCTTCCCTCCTTCCCTTTCCCAAAACCTACCTACCTTCCTTCCTTCCTTCCCTTTCCCAAAACCTTCCTTCCTTCCTTCTTTTCTTCCTTCCTTCCTTCCTTCCTTCCTTCCTTCCTTCCTTCCTTCTCCCCTCCGTCCCTTTCCCCAAACCTTCCTTCCTTCCTTCCTCCCTCCCTCCCTCCTTCCTCCCTCCTTCCCTCTCCCAAAACCTTCCTTCCTTCCTTCCTTCCTTTCTTCCTTCCTCAATCCCTCCTTCCCTCCCTCCTTCCCTTTCCCAAAACCTTCCTTCCTTCCTTCTTTTCTTCCTTCCTTCCTCAATCCCTCCCTCCCTCCTTCCTTCCTTCCTTCCTTCCTTCCTTCCTCAATCCCTCCCTCCTTCCCTCCTTCCCTTTCCCAAAACCTACCTACCTTCCTTCCTTCCTTCCCTTTCCCAAAACCTTCCTTCCTTCCTTCTTTTCTTCCTTCCTTCCTTCCTTCCTTCCTTCCTTCCTTCTCCCCTCCGTCCCTTTCCCCAAACCTTCCTTCCTTCCTTCCTCCCTCCCTCCCTCCTTCCTCCCTCCTTCCCTCTCCCAAAACCTTCCTTCCTTCCTTCCTTCCTTTCTTCTTCCGTCGCTCCCTCCCTCCCTCCTTCCTTCTTATTCTGGTTGCTTTTACTGCCCTTATTCTATTTTAATTGTTAAAGCAGAGTCATATATAAATGAGGCAGACAATCTATAAATTTAATAAATGCCACGTTTCCCATTGTTGTTATTCTCTTATTTATTGGTTACAAGTCTTTATACACTATCTATTTCATAAGACATAAGGAAAATTTATTCAATTGTGTTTTCTTATCAGATGTATATAGTTGCTTATGGGTGTGACTCTCAGCAGCATTCAATAAAACAGATATGATACAGCTAGGAGTGCACAATAGCAATACTATCTTATAGGTAATTTGCAAACTCTAGGCTTTCAATTGTACAAATAAGCTTCAAATGATTTATGAAAGCAAGGCGATTTAGTGGGTTTGCATACTCTGAAGACAAGCTGTTTCTCAGAAAGGGGGCAGCTACAAAGAAGGACCCCATTTCCTTTACTTCATGTGGGTTGGGGAAACTCAATAATTTCTCCCTGATGTTATGGACCACCAAGTCAAGAACATGTTGGGAAAGATGCCCAGGGAACATCTGGGTACCACAGTGGTACCTTCTCAAACTACTAAGAGAGTCTTTGATTCAAAGTATCTTTAGCCTGTAGCAATATTGCTTTGGACATTCTTTGCAGACCGCTTCTTTGAACCCATCTCATCCACAATTCATAAGGAACCAAAGTAGGAACAACAAAGTACAATCTGAAAAGACAACAGAAAATAAGGAGTTCACTCTTTATTGTGGTTGTTCGAATAACAAACTAAAAAAGCAACGTGGCAGCAATATTATAACTGTGATGAAAACTTCCTTTCCTAGGACAGATCAGATCTTGCCATGAAAAAAAATCTTGCTCCCAATGTCTATGGAGTTTCTCAGTCCTCCAGGTCATGGTTGTCCCAAAGGTGTTTTTTTTTTCCAAAAAGCAACTGGACTTTCTTGAAGACGTTTCACATCTCATCCAAGAAGCTTCTTCAGTTTTTCTTCTTCAAAACTGAAGAAGCTTCTTGGATGAGAAGCAAAACATTTTCAAAGGAATGTCTATGGAGATTTTCAGTCATCCAGGTCATGGTTTGTTTATTTATTTATTAAATTTTTATACCGCCCTTCTCCCGAAGGACTCAAGGTGGTGCCCAGCCAAAAAATAAAACCAACAAATATATAAAAGTTAAAAAAAACAGTTTAAAAAACATATTAAATAATCTGGCCGCCACGTGTTAAAAACAGAAACAACCCATTAAAATTTAGTATTTAGGCCAGCCCAGCTTGATGAAATAATAGCGTCTTGAGGTCATGGCGAAAGGTACGTAAGTCGGGGATCATACGAATCTCCGGGGGCAGTTCATTCCAGAGGGCAGGTGCCCCCACAGAGAAGGCTCTCCCCCTGGGGGTTGCCAGTCGACATTGTTTGACCGACAGCACCCTGAGGAGTCCCTCTCTGTGGGAGCGTATTGGCCGGTGGGAGGCTATCGGTGGCAGAAAACGGTCTTGTACGTACCCAGGTCCTAAGCCATGGAGCGCTTTAAAGGTGGTGACCAGCACCTTGAATCGCACCCGGAAGACCACCGGGAGCCAGTGCAGCTCGCGCAGGAGTCGTGTTACATGGGTGCGCTGAATCGCTCCCATAATCACCTGCGCGGCCACATTCTGGACCAGTTGAAGCATCCGAGTGCTCTTCAAAGGGAGCCCCATGTAGAGAGCATTACAGTAGTCCAGATGGGAAGTGACGAGGGCATGAGTGACCATGCGCAAGGTGTCCCAGTCCAGAAAGGGACGCAACTGGTGTATCAGGCGAACCTGATAAAAAGCCCTCCGGCCACAGCCGTCACATGATCTTCTAAAGACAGCCATGCATCCAGGAGGACACCCAAGTTACGAGCCCCTCTCTGAGTGGGCCAAGATCTCACCCCCAATAGTCAGCCCCGAAGGGCTCCAAAGGTGCTTGTTTTCAAGAGGCAACTGGACTTTCTTGGGGTTTTCGTCTTGAAGACGTTTCGCTTCTCATCCAAGAAGCAGAATTGAATGTAGTCCATGCATACGTGTTTAGAAAAGGTTTTATGGAGGCTGACATTTGGAATGCAGCCAATAAGGTTAGTTTGTTCCATCATGAATTAATCTAATGCTTAATTCATGCATTGGCTTCATTCAACACGCATCTGTTAAACAATAACAACAAAAAAGTATTTATACAAGACAATACAAGAACAATTTTGAATCTAGTAGACTAGACTAGACTAGACTAGACTAGACTAGACTAGACTAGACTAGACTAGACTAGACTAGAATAGAATAGAATAGAATAGAATAGAATAGAATAGAATAGAATAACAGAATTGGAAGGGACCTTGGAGGTCTTCTAGTCCAACCCCCTGCTTAGGCAAGAAACTCTATACCACTTCAGACAAATGGTTATCCAATCTCTTCTTAAAAACTTCCAGTGCTGAAGCATTCACAAATTCTGGAGGCGAGCTGTTCCACTGGTTAATTGTTCTCAAAGTCGGAAAATTTCTCCTTAGTTCTAAGTTGCTTCTCTCCTTGATTAGTTTCCACCCGTTGCTTCTTGTCCTGCCCTCAGGTGCTTTGGAGACTAGCTTGACTCCCTCTTCTTTGTGGCAGCCCCTGAGATATCGGAACACCGCTGCCATGTCTCCCCTAGTTCTTCTAGTATCCAGTCATTAACTGGATTATCTTATCTAGATCCGTTCCAGTCGGGTTTCAGGTCTGGGCACAACATGGAAACAGCATTGGTCACGTTGGTTGATGATCTCTGGAGGGCTCGGGACAGGGGTTGTTCCTCTGTTCTGGTCCTGTTAGATCTCTCAGCGGCTTTTGATACCATCGACCATGGTATCATGCTGCACCGGCTGGAAGAGTTGGGGGTGGGAGGCACTGTGTTGCAGTGGTTCTCCTCCTTTCTCTCCGACCGGTCAAGTTTGTGTTGGCAGGGGGGCAGAGGTCGACCCCAAGGCCTCTCATCTGTGGAGTGCTGCAGGGATCGGTCCTCTCGCCCCTTCTGTTCAACATTTATGTGAAGCCGCTGGGTGAGATCATCCGTGGCTTCCGGGTGAGATACCACCAGTACGCTGATGACACCCAGCTGTACATCTCCACCCCAGGCCACCCCAACGATGCCCTTGAAGTGATGTCCCAGTGCCTGGAGGCTGTGCAGATCTGGATGGGGAGGAACAGGCTCAGACTCAACCCTTCCAAGACTGAGTGGCTGTGGCTCCCGGCATCCTGATATAGTCAGTTGACTCCATCACTGACTATTGGGGGTGAGTCTTTGGCCCCCACTGAAAGGGCTCGCAATCTGGGAGTCCTCCTGGATAGGCAGCTGTCTTTGGAGGAACATCTGACGGCTGTTACCAGGGGGACCTTTTATCAGGTTTGCCTGATTCGCCAGTTGCGGCCCTTTCTTGATCAGGATTCCTTGTGCACCTCGTCACCTCTCGCCTTGACTACTGCAACGCTCTCTACATGGGGCTCCCCTTGAAGAGCACCCGGAGGCTCCAACTGGTCCAGAATGCAGCAGCGCGGGTAGTGATGGGAGCAACATGGCGCTCCCATGTAACACCGCTCCTGTGCGAGCTGCACTGGCTCCCAGTGGTCTTCCGGGTGCGCTTCAAGGTGTTGGTTGTCACCTTTAAAGCGCGCCTTGGCATAGGGCCTAGCTATCTTCGAGACCGCCTGCTGCTACCGACGACCTCCCATCGACCCGTGCGCTCCCACAGAGAGGGCCTCCTCGGGGTGCCATCAGCCAAACAATGCAGGCTGGTGACCCCCAGGGGGAGGACCTTCTCTGTGGGGGCACCTACCCTCTGGAATCAGTTGCCCCCTGAGATAAGGAGAATCCATGACCTCAATGCCTTCCGTTGTGCCCTTAAAACCCATCTTTTCCAGCAAGCCGGGCTGGCTTAAGAAGAAATTTTTAAATTCTTTTAATCAGTTTGTGATTTCTTAACTTTTGGGCCAAATTTATATATATTTTTAACTGTTTTTAATATTTGTATTCTATGTTCTTATCTTGGCTGTACACTGCCCTGAGTCCTTAGGGAAAAGGGCGGTATATAAATTGGAAATTAAATTAAATTAAATTAAATTAAATTAAATTAAATTAACGCTACCAAGGAGTTTCCATGAAATTCTACTCAGTGGCATGTTTAGATCAAGTTTCATGGAGGTTCACAATTGGAATGTAGCCAGTAAGGTTAGTTTGTTCGATCCTGAATTAATTTAATACTTAATTCATGCATTGGCTTAATTCAACCCATATCTCTTTAACAAGAAAGCAGTCAATGACTAAAACTATTTATACAAGAACTATTTTGAACCTAGTATCTAGCCATTAGCGCCACCAGGGTGTTCCCACAAAATTCTACTCGGTGACATGATGCCATCTGCAGAACTCAAGCACAGTTGGCAATGGCGTGCATTATGGTGATGATAACTCATAGCTCAGGTGGCCTAGTTCCTAGGCACGAGGGATCTTTAAGCAGTGTGACAGCAAGTGCCAGCTGCCAAAGTGTTATAACGACAATGTCATCCCGATTAAACAGAGGTGGCTTTTGACTCCAAGCAGTTCTCATTCTGTCACACACACCCTCCAACATTCGCCTGTCGTTCGGAGACTTGGGGGGAAACCGCAATATGGAAACAAGGCTGAAATAATTTGAAGCCATCTCAGGATGGAACAGCAGCACCAGGCTTGATGTGGGAGGGAACGGATCCAAAAAAGGGCTTAGGCGTTTGGTGCCAATTTCTCCCCTCTCCTAAAATATAATCACATGAACATATTGAATTCCAAATGCACAGGGAGTCCAATTTAAAAAGCACCCGAGGAGAAGACTGGTGCACTGATGACAATTTTAAAATGTATATATGCACTCTGTCTCCCTCTCTCTGTGACTCTAACTCTCCCTCCCTCCCTCCCTTCTGTTCTTTCTTTCTTTCATTATTTCTTTTTCTTTCTTTCTTTCTTTCTTTCTTTCTTTCTTTCTTTCTTTCTTTCTTTCTTTCTTTCTTTCTTCCTTCCTTCCTTCCTTCCTTCCTTCCTTCCTTCCTTCCTTCCTTCCTTCCTTTCTTTCTTTCTTTCTTTCTTTCTTTCTTTCTTTCTTTCTTTCTTTCTTTTTTCTTTCTCTTTCTTTTTTTCTTTTTTCTTTCTTTCCATCCTTCTTTCTTTTCTCTCTCTCTCTCACACACTACATATATAAAAACTACTAAACTGAAATTACTAGTATGATAGTGTCACACTAAAGGATTTGAGAGGTTCTGAAGTAATTCTCAAGTAATGTTTCTCAAGTAATTTATTACTTTGGTGCTTAACGGATTAATCAGAACCTTGGCAAAACTGAAGGAAAGGAAAGGAAAGGAAAGGAAAGGAAAGGAAAGGAAAGGAAAGGAAAGGAAAGGAAAGGAAAGGAAAAGAAAAAGTGAAATGAAAAGTCTTTTCCCCAACTCTTTAGGACAGAATTTTTCATCTTGACTAGAAATTATTTTTCAGAGTTCCAAAAGAAAATGATGTTAATGATAATGAAACTGTTCTGAGCTCCTTTAACATACTTTACCTAATTCCCCCTCACAAAACAAGGCATTTGAAAACACGGACTTTGGTTTTCAACTGGTGGTTAATGATGGCTCAAACTTTGACACAGTTCAGATGACACCCTAACTCTGTCGTTATGTCTGTGCATACTGTACACCTTTGAGCCTCAGTGTTGACTACTGGTGACTGCCTGGAGTAATCCTTGGAGTTTTCTCACCAAGATTTTGTTGTAAATCAAGGACTACCTACCTGTAGTCTACCTATTTTCTTGTTGGCAATCTCTCAAGTGGCCCCAGAATTTCACAGCTGCCTGGCCATACAATTTACTCATTTTACAGTCATCTGAACATAGAATAATGACATAGAATAATAGAGTTGGAAGGGACCTTGGAGGTCTTCTAAGTCCAACCCCCTGCTCGAGCCTATACCATTTTGGACAAATGACTGTCCAATCTCTTCTTCAAAACTTCCAGTGATGGAGCACCCACAACTTCTGAAGGCAAGCTATCCCATTGGTTGATTGTTCCCACCAATGGGAAATCTCTCCTTAGTTCTAGGTTGCTTCTCTCCTTGGTTAGTCTCCAACCATTTCTTATGAGCACACCAAAATCCTTGTTGTTCTGTCTAATACTGTATCCTCAATACTGCCATGAGATTCTTTTTCCCCTAAATGCATGGTCTTCCATTTCAAATCATTGCACTGCAGTTCCTACATTTTTGACCAATTTTTCCAGCCATACCAAATCCTCTTCCATATAACAAGTATCCCCAGGAATGTCAACTCTATGATACATCTTTGGATCATTGGCAAAAAATACAATCCCTTGGTAAAGGTAAAGGTTCCCCTCACACATATGTGCTAGTCGTTCCTGACTCTAGGGGGTGGTACTCATCTCCCTTTCAAAGCCAAAGAGCTAGCACTGTCCGAAGACATTTCCGTGGTCATGTGGCTGGCATGACTAAATGCCAAAGGTGCACGGAATGCTATTACCTTCCCACCAAAGGTGGTCCCTATTTTTCTACATGGTTGCATTTTTGCATTTTTTACATGGTTTTGAACTGCTAGGTTGGCAGAAGCTGGGACAAGTAACAGGAGGGGGGACAAGTCACCCCGTTACGTGGCACTAAGGATTCGAACCGCTGAACTGCTGACATTTTGATCGACAGGCTCAGCATCTTAGCCACTGAGTCACCGCATCCCTGTTTGGTACGGCCAAGTTAATATCAGTTAACTTAATATCGGTTAGTTCTGAATTAGAAAATACATTTATTTATTTAATGCCTCAAACATCAGTCCAAAATGGCTGCCAGGCCTTTTAATATGCAAGTCATTCTGCACAGAATCAAAATGGGGAAGCCGTAGTCCTTGTTTCAGCATTTCGTGTCGAATCAATGCCCAGGTGAGCCCTCCTGAAATATCACAGTTGTTTCTTAGCAAAAAAAAAAAAAAAACAAGGAGTGGTAAAGCATCATACTCATTAGGACCCAATTTACCATAGCAGCAGCCAAGTGTTTCTGTTGACTCCCAGTAGCAAAGTGGAGGCAGGATTGGGGGAATAAAGAAACTTAAATTAAATCCAGAGTACCATGCATACTTGGAATGTAATACTGACAGCTCTAATTACACACCTCTTTCCAACATGCTAAGTCATTAAGTCAAAGCCAGAGGGGCTAAGAACAGCAGGAGTGGAGCTCAAACAAATGTAAAGCTCCCACAGTGGGCCCCGAGCGTCTCGCTTTTATTTGCAATATGTTGCATGCTTCACTCTCCTCTTTGCTTGCATGTCATAATTAAATGAAAGGAAGGCAGAAACCTTTTAAAACATCCGCATCACATGGTCGTGTTAAATGCTAAGAGAGAGGTCTCTGAGTCAGAGCAGCAGGTGGGATGGATCTAAAGGAGAGGTCCTTGATGTTCTCCAAGCTTGGTAATTTTCTCCCGGACATTTCATTATCCAAACATTCAACACCACCACCTAGTTTGGATAATGAAAGGTCTTCAAGAAAACAAGTGAGCTCTGAGAACACCAAGGGTCCCTCATTTCAACCCTGAGCTACAAATATTCTCCTTTATGGGTACCAAATAAGACTTTTTGTTGTTGTTAGTTGCGAAGTCTTGTCCAACCCGTCATGACCCCATGGACAACGTTCCTCCAGGCCTTCCTGTCCTCTACCGTCTTCTGGAGTCCATTTAAGTCCACACCTACTGCTTCAGTGACTCCATCCAGCCACCTCGTTCTCTGCCATCCCCTTCTTCTTTTGCCCTCCATCGTTCCCAGCATTCGGCTCTTCTCCAGTGAGTCCTTCCTTCTCATTAGGTGGCCAAAGTATTTGAGTTTCATCTTCAGGATCTGGCCTTCTAAAGAGCAGTCAGGGTTGATCTCCTCTAGGACTGACTGGTTTGATTGTCCTGCAGTCCAAGGGACTCGCAGGAGATAAATAAGACTTTTAGATCACTTTAAATAAAGTGCTGTAAGAGAATAGATTATTAGCTAAGGATGATGTGATGCATTGATATTTTTAATGAGTTGAAGAGTTATGGGAGATCAGGTGTCCTTGATGCTCTCTGAGCTTGGTGGTTTTCTTTCAGATATTTCATTATCCAAACATCCAACACCACTGATGATGTTACCTGGTTTGGGTCTTGAAACATCTTCAAGGAAACAACTGAGTTCAAAGAGCACCAAGGACCCCTCATTCCAACCCTTGAAATTGTGGTGGCCTAGAGGTGGAGTTCTCGCCTCACAATCAGGAGGCTGTGAGTTTGATCCTATGTAGAGGCACATATTTCTCTCTCAGGGTACTATGAGAATATATCTGCTGAACAAAACACTGTATTGGCAATAGGAAGGGCATTCGACCATTAAAACACTCTGCTAACTCCATTCAGACTCCACCCCACAAGAGGTTGTTAAAAGAAGATGATGGGGGGTCATTAAAAGAAGATGAAAAGAAGATGATTATGATGATTATGAGCCACGGTGGCACAGTGGTTAGAGTGTAGTAGTTCAGGCTTCTTCTGCTGTCTGCCGACTGCCTGCAATTTGGCAGTTCAAATCTCACCAGGCTCAAGGTTGACTCAGACTTCCATCCTTCCGAGGTGGGTAAAACAAGGACCCAAAATTGTTGGGGGCGATATGCTGACTCTGTAAAACCACTTAGAGAGGGCTGTAAAGCACTGTAAAGCGGTATATAAATCTAAGTGCTATTGCTATTGGTATCCAAATAAGGCTTTTAGATTACTTTAAATGAAGTGTTTTGTAAACAAATGGATTATTATCTAAGGATGCTGAGATCCAATGATCTTTTTTAATGAGCTGAAGAGTTACAGGAGATCAGGAGTCCTCAGTGCTCTCTGAGCCTGGTTATTTTCTTGCAGACATTTCATTACTCAACTAGGTCACATCATTGCCTTGGTGGCGCAGCAGTGCTGTTAAATAGCACCAGCTGCCTGCAATTACTGCAAGTTCGAATCTCACCAGGCTCAAGGTTGACTCAGCCTTCCATCCTTTCGAGGTAGGTAAAATGAGGACCCGGATTGTGGGGGCAATAAGCTGACTTTGTATAAAAAAAAGAACACCGCTTGGGGGGGGGGCGAAAGCCCTACTAAGCAGGTATATACAAAAAGTATGACGGCTATTGCTTAACACATTGTAAGCCACCCTGAGTCTCCGGAGAAGGGCGGCATATAAATTGAACTAATAAATTAATAAATAAAATCATCAGCTCATATCAGTAAATCAGTGAACACTGTAATGACAGGTCTGCAAGAAAACAAGTGAGGACCAAGGACCCCTCCTTTCAACCCTGAGCCAGTGGTGGGTTGCCCCCGGTTCGGACCGGTTCGCAAGAATGGGTAGTAAAACCAGCGGGAGGCCCCGCCCACTGCCCCCAATGTCGTCATCGGTGATCTGTGCATGCGAAGAAGCAAGGCGCGTGCACGAGCCAAGTGAGCATGTGAGCGCGATCCCATTGCGAACTGGTAGTAAAGGTAAGTAGAACCCACCCCTGCCTTGAGCTACAAATATTTTCCTTTAGCTTTCCAAACAAAGCTTTTAGATAGCTTTAGAAGAATGGACGAGGCTCCAATGGCTTATAACTGGTTTCTTCCTTTTTCCTGATACTTCTCCCATCTTCCCCCCTTTTCAAGACTCGGGGGAAAAAAATGAAGACAAACAGAAAGAATTAAAGGGCAAGGAAATTAAAGGTATAAAGGGCAAGGAAAGGGTAAATGAGGAAGATCTAGGAGTTGAAAAATAGTAACAAACTAGTGGAAATGGAACGGACACAGAATGTATGATTGAAACTGAGTACATGGTCATCTTTATGTATATAAATCAATATTGGAATCATCATATGTATAAATGGTAAATTGAAGTAAGGGAGAAAAATGGATATGTAAGACATGTTTACTGATGCGAAAATGTTGACAAGAAGAAAATTGTAAAAAAAAGTTCTTTTTTTGTTTTTTTAAAAGAACTGTTTAATAAAAATTATTTTTTTTTAAAAAAGAAAGAATTGCTGTCCACTTTTTTCCCTAAAGTTTAGGTTTAGGAACTCTGGACTGCTTAATTAATCCTTATTTAAATTTTCAAGAGAAGGGTGAACGAACCAGCTGAGCAAATGAATTTCTCCCTTTGTTTTCATTACTGAAAGTTATGGCCATGTTAGAATTGCATTTGTTCTGTCATGAAAACATGCCTCTTTTTGTATTTTATTTTTGTGTATGTGTGTGTGTTTTTAGTTCTTCAGTTCATTAGCCGTGAAGTTCAGAGCTTTGCACTGTCAATCAATTCCCCCAAATGCTCTTCTGAGAAACAGAAATAGAAAACGAGGAAGGAGGCACAAAACACTGCCAAATATGTACTTTCTCATTTGTTAATTGTTAACACCTTTGCTGTTCTATTCATGGCAGGCAACAAAAATCATCTCTCATTTGTTCTGTTTTTTAAATTCTGTCTCAGGTACTTCATTCCTCAATCTTTTTTTAAGAAAAAAGAAAAGAAAAGAACCATGGGGGGAAAAAATACCCGAGCAATCAGCTCTCCAGAAGTCAAAGGAGTATCTTTCGAAAGATGAAATTGTGATTCGTTTTAGGGTGATAAAATCACAAATAATAGTGGCCACTCATCTTGATTATTATTATTTTTATTTGTTTGTTTATTGCTTTTAAATATTTTAACTCCACTGTCAGGAACAAATAATCAGGAAGAGAAGATTTTTTCCTGAATGCCATCACTCTGCTTAAAAACTAATTCCCACAACACTGTCAAATAATTTACTAAGACTATATTACTATTATTTTTCTCTTCCTTACTAGTATCTATCTCTTCCCACTTATTGCTATAACCATATTGCTTGTATCTTTCAATTATATATTTTTTATTTGTTTCCTAGTATGATTTGATAGCTTATTAGTAACCTTGACTATCTCTAAGTGTCGTATCTTTTTATTCTTGATGAATGTATTTTATTCTTCTTATGTATACTGAGAGCATATACATATACAAAAATTCCTTGTGTGTCCAATCACACTTGGCCAATAAAGAATTCTATTCTGTTCTGTTCTGTTCTGTTCTGCTCCGCTCAATTCCATTCCATTCCATTCCATTCCATTCCATTCCATTCCATTCCATTCCATTCTATTCTATTCTATTCTATTCTATTCTATTCTATTCTATTCTATTCTATTCTATTCTAAAAGTTTATTTTATGCTACCTATACATAAGAATCTGGTCCACTAAGGGTCAAGCTAAATTGGTGCTAGATAAGGATCAATGGAATTCGTGGAGGGCTTCGACTTGGGTTTTTTGTGGCTCCGCAATGATTCCAAACTGATGACACATTTAACTCCTCCCTCCAGATCACTTCTACATTCACCTTTTAAAAGCATATTTTCTTGACTTAGTTTCTTTTCTCTTTTGCTGCCTGGACATCTCCAGACCCCGAAGCTACTAAATAGGTAGCGAAATATATACATTGAAAATTAATTCAAGGATCCTCGCAGAACACTAAATAAACTGAAAGGCTTACTCTTGGGGGGGATGTCCTTTTGCAGCTATATAAATACTTCCCCTGGATCTTAACTGACAAGCATTTACATAACAGATGCATGTTGTCCCTGAAAGAGAAGATGGAAACAGAAGTCTGGACAATTTACTTTGACAAGTAATTGATGGATACAGTTTAAATGTTTCTTGTCTGGGAGATATATGTGACTTGCAAGAATCAAGAGGAACAGCAGCGCCATTCAATATTTGACATTAAAAAATAATGCTTTTCCCGGTCCAGAGCAAAAAATATCAGATGGACTCCAGAAGATCGCCATTGGCATTCCTGAATAATAAAGCCCCAGCTGACAAAATCTGCTTTATAATTTAGGCCATACAGAATGTGGACAAATAAAAACAGAGCAATTAAACTGGACCAGGGTGGCGATTGTAATGGATTTGGCAAACAAATGGCACTTGGGGTCCATTTGTAGCAGTGGTAGGTTTCAAAATTTTTACTACCGGTTCTGTGGATGTGACATGGTGGGCGTGGTGTGGCTTGGTGGGTGTGGCTTGGTGGGTGTGACAGGGGAAGGTTACTTCAAAATCCCCATTCCCTCCCCACCCCACTAATCTGCTCTGGGAAGGAATCAAAATCCCCCTCTCTTCATTTCCCCAAATAAAATATTACCTATAAGAAAAGGCTCCCAGAAAGGCAAGGAAAAATCAAGCTGCTAACAAAGGAACCTGCCTGAGGCTCATTCCAAATTCCTGCCAGCTGCATAAAGGAAACTTTGTAAGAAGAAAACAGCTACCAGTGCTTAGAGATAATAGAAAGTGGAAGCCGTAAGTTTGACTTCATTTACAAGCAGGCAGAAAACTCATTCAAGACGATATTTCACAATGGAAATCACCCAAACCTTTTTAGAAACACAAAGCCCATGTTGCACAAACCCCAAAACTTCAAAAACATAGAACCATACAAGAATCCCTCCTCTTATCCAGTTTGTTGTTCAGCTGACCCAGAAACGAACTGCTGAAGGTCGCTTCGCTTCTGCAAGTAAAAACCTCCTTCCAGCAGCTGCTTCTTGGCTTGTCAATTTAAAGTGACGGTGTCTTGTTTTTTTTTTCCTCTTCTTTGTCAAGCGATCTCCCCGCTGAAAAGCGAGCCCTGATTTTTTCCTTCTAGATGATCAGCTGGGAAACTGGGAGGCAGCGAATAGATTGGGGGCGAGGCCAAGCAGTGGTGGTATTTACCAGTTCTCTGAACTACTCAAAATTTCCACTACTGGTTTGCAAGAACCGGTCAGAACCGGCTGAAACCCACCTCTGATTTGTAGGCATCTCCAGACCAATGGCAACCTTGGGGATGAATCATTTCATGCAAGGGTTAAAAACCAGATTGGGTCCCAAAATGTCTTTTTTCATCTTGGAAAGGTGAACACTTTGGTCTGTGTGGATATGAGTGTTTGTGTTTGCGCCGATGTGTTCCTTTTGATTTGCTAAGTGTGGTTTCATGGGTTTTTTTTGTTTTTTTTTAATTTGCAGATGAGTAGAATGACATTTAACAGGGAGAAATGTAAAATTATGCATCTAGGTAAGAAAATGACAAGGAATTTCTTCAGAATGGGGGAATCGGGCTTAGGAACAGCCCATGTGAGAAGGACTTGTGGTGAAGTAGTGGATCAGAAGTTTAACAGGTCCTAAGAATGAAAGGCAGCTTCAAAAAAGAGCAGCAACATCTTGAGGAGCCTCAAAAGGAACTCAGAGTCCTGATAACAAAAAATTATGATCCCACTCATGGCCAGGTGTCATTCGTAATGTGTCCAGTTGTCCAGACCCTATTTGGGAAAAAAAAAGACATGAATAAACTAGAGCAGGGGAGTTACTTTGTAAAGTGTTTGGACTTATTCTTACTTGGATGAAAGGAAGAACTCAACTAATGGATGAAAGTCCAAGGAAGTAGATATGGATTAGAATGAGGACAAACCTCTTGTCTTGATTTTAATATAAATGAACATCTGGTATTTTATTTTTGAACTGTCCTTTTGCTATGACTAATTTCTCTCTCTCTCTCTCTCTCTCTTCCTATCTCTTTTTCTGTCCGTCATCTATCTATCTATCTAGCTATCTATCTATCTATCTATCTATCTATCGATCGATCGATCTATCTATCGATCTATCTATCGATCTATCTAACTAACTATCATATCTCTCTGTGTCTCTGTCTCTCTTTCTCTCTCTCTCTCTCTCTCTCTCTCTCTCTCTTCCTATCTCTCTTTCTGTCCATCATCTATCTATCTATCTATCTATCTATCTATCTATCTATCTATCCACCACCTATCCATCCTCTCTTTTCTATTTCTCTCTCTCTCTCTCTCTCTCTCTCTCTCTCTCTCTCTCTCTCTCTCCTATCTCCATTGTCTTAACCTATATTTGTAATAAGCAGCATGTTTGAAAGTATTTTGAATAACAATATGGTGCCAGGGAATAATATTTTACACAATTAACATTCACTTCATGTTGTTTGTAAATATTCTTTCCATTAAGGTTTATTTCAAGGCAGAAATCAACAGGTTATTGAAAATTAGCCATCCAACATCTTTCTCTTGGGGAAGAGAAAAATTGTCTAATTTGTCAATAACCTGTTGATTTCTACCTTGAAATAAATAAGAACCCTGATGGCTTCTTAAACTGTTGTTTTGTGTTTTTGATTTAGTTTGGAAACCATTATATGTATCTCTCAACTTGTAGTCCCAGTATTTTGCCAATCTCAACCTGGCCAATATGTCTGAAGATGGGCCTTATAGGGCCTTACATGGAGTCAGACAATCTTTCTGATATTATGGGGTAAAGTCTTAAAAGACCTTTAAATATTTTTAAAGGTTATCTGAGGGACCGTCTCTTGCCGGTCACATCTACCTGACCCATTAGAGCAGGGAGGCAGGGAATGCTGCAGATCCCATCCCCGAGGGAGACCGCCTTCTGCCACTAGTGGCCTCTCATCGATCAGTACGCTCCCATAGAGAAGGGCTCCTCCGGGTGCCGTTGGCCAAACAGTGTCGACTGGCGGCCCCCAGGAGGAGAGCCTTCTCTGTGGGGGCACCTACCATCTGGAATGAGCTCCCCCCAGAGATACGGACAATCCTGGACTTACGCACCTTCCGCCGTGCCCTCAAGACCTTTTTATTTCAGCAGGCTGGCCTGGCCTAACTTCCCTTTTAAATTGTAAATTTTAAATTTTAGATTTGTCTTATAAATTGGGATATTTTAAATTTATTTTCTGGGCCAAAGGATTTAATGTATTTTAAATGGTTTTTAACATTTGTATTATATGTATTTTATTTTCTGGCTGTTCACCACCCTGAGTCCTTCGGGAGTAGGGCGGTATATAAATTTAAATAATAATAATAATAATAATAATAATAATAATAATAATAATAATAATAATAATAATAATAATAATGGTGGGACCCAGAAGAAGGGCCTTCTCTGTGATGGCTCCCTCTTTCTGGAACATCATTCCCCCAGAGATTAGAATGGCCCCCTCTCTAATACTCTTCCGGAAGGCACTGAAGACCTGATTCTGCCAGTGGGCCTGGGGAACCCAGAGTGGGATGGAGCCCACTCAATGGCTCATTTGATCGGCTGTCGCTGGGGTGGGAGTTGGCATGGGGAGGTGGGAGGTGATTTTATTATATTAATTTATTTGATTTTTTTAAATTAGTTTTACTGTTTTTAAATGTGGTTTTTATATTTGTAAGCCACCTTGAGTCACCATGGGTGAATAGGCGGCAATATAAATTTAATAAATATAAATATAAATATAAATATAAATATAAATATAAATATAAATATAAATATAAATATAAATATAAATATAAATATAAATATTGCAGTTTCAAATTGACTCTGAAGGTTATATATGTGTTTAACCATCCCTAATACAACCTAATACCAAGAGCAATAGTAATAAAAAAAACAACAATAATAAGGAAGTTATGCAAAACTGGATAACTGAGCCTGGAGAACTAGATTCCAGAAAGGGTACAGATTACATATTGCCCAAAAATTAATGGGACACATTCTATGCTACAGAGGAAATGCTTCCTGGGGCATCTACTAAACAGTTCTTTCAAAATATGTTGGCATTCATCAAGAAGATCCGAACAATGAGGTTCCATCAGCACCTCCCTCTTAACTGATGTGCATTTCTGTTGATTGACCCGTGCTTGATTCATCGCCAAGCCCAGATGCTGATTCAGCATTTTTGCTGTCTTCCCTGACTCCCTAACCACGGCTATATCTGTTCAATCATACTTTGAAACACTGGAGCCTGGAGCTTCTTTAATTTAACAGGCAGCTCCCATCTTTCTGATCCAATTTGAAATGATTTTGGCATCTCTATTGTGCAGCCCTATTTAGCAAATGAGTGTGCAGAAACTTCGGCTTCAGAGGTAACACTTGACCTTCTCTTAACCCAAGTCCCTTTCCTACCTTGCATGAATTTGTCTTGAATTGTGACAGGTCGTACGGTTCTCTCTGAAGATATGGCTTTTATTGATTCTTAAATCATTTGTCAAAAACTGTAACATGAACAGAACAAATCAAATGTTTTGTCCCTCTTCCTATTTAACCAAGGTCAACATTCCCATGATGCTTCCTGCCTCTGCAAGGGAGTCCTTCCATTTATCATTTGTCTTGCACATCACTTCAGCCAGTAGAACACTTTAATACACATTCCGCATATATTTTTTCCCTGCTATCTTTTGTCAAAGGACTTGAGGCAAACCACCTCCGTATAATTCTCCTATTTACATTTAACTAAATATAAAAGGTAAAGGTAAAGGTTCCCCTCGCACATATCTGCTAGTTGTTCCTGACTCTAGGAGGCAGTGCTCATCTCCGTTTCAAAGCCGAAGAGCCAGCGCTGTCCGAAGATGTCTCCGTCAGGGGTGAAATCCAGCAGGTTCTGGAGAACCGGTAGCGGAAATTTTAAGCAGTTCGGAGAACCGGCAAATACCACCTCTGGCTGGCCCCAGAGTGGGGTGGGAATGGGGATTTTGCAGTATCCTTCCCCTGCCATGCCCACCAAGCCACACCATGTCCACCAAGTCCCGCCCACAGAACCGGTAGTAAAAAAAATTGGATTTCACCACTGGTCTCCGTGGTCATGTGGCTGACATGTCTCAAAGCCAAAGGCGCACGAAACACTGTTCTCTTCCACCAAAGGTGGTCCCTATTTTTCTACTTGCATTTTTTACATGCTTTCGAACTGCTAGGCTGGCAGAAGCTGGGACAAGTCACAGGAGTTCACCCTGCTACGGGGCACTAGGGATTCGAACCGCTGAACTGCTGGCCTTTCGATCGGCAAGCTCAGCATCTTAGCCACTGAGCCACCGCAACCCTTTTTAACTAAATATACCTTCACCCAAATCTGCAGAATAATATATATATATATATATAAAAAGGACTTGCTTAAAGGTCGGATTGATGGACAGGTTATTAAAATAATAAGCATAAGGAAAAACCCAATTACGTATTATTGTCATGAGTCATTGTAAAATAGGCTGCACCCACACGGCTCAGTTTGGTTGGCTCATAAGCTAAATGGTGCATGATGTATCCCTTTGCACAACAATATTCTCAGGTGCAAATTAAGATAAAAGTGACTAATTAGGTATGTGCCTATTTTCATGAAATAATTAGCTGCCATTATGTATTTTTTCCTAAGAATAGCAAAAAGAAGAAAAAAAGGATAAAAAGAGGGGGGGAGAGCTTTCCCGTGGCATCTATGTAGAGCTTCATCATTGTGAAAATATTTCTGATTCAAATTTGAAATGGGGAAGAATCAAATGTCACATTAGACAGATGCTTTCAGGGAAATGCTATTACAGATGAAAGCAGTCTGTAAAGGAGGACGACAGGACCTCTTAAAGTTCTTACATAGATGTAGGTTCGTATTGAAATAATAAATCCATGGCGTCAGATTACTTGTTAAATCACCGGGGAAGAAGAAAGCTATGACAAATCTGGGCTGTGTTGGTTATCGCCAAGAAAAACGTCACAGCCAGGTCCATAAAGTCAACAGCTGTTGAGTTTTACTCAAGGGACTTTGCATTTTTTTTAACCGCTTGTGAAGAATCCAGGGACAATCTCAAAACAGAGTACTTGTTTTTCAGGACATTCCATTCTGGTGCAGACGATAGAATTAAATTGGCTGGCATCATAATCTCCCACGTTAATTGATTTGTAGGCTTCAGCCTTAATGAAACTTTAAATTCTAATCAGAAGTTGCAAAAAGCCGAAGAGGAGGCTGCCTCCAAAAAAATAAAAATAAAAACTTTGGCTAGGTGATTGTGCAACTGAAAACCTGGGATATCTATTAAGTCTTAAAATCTCTGATTTCTTTAGGGAGAACATAAATCTGTTTTTTCCTCCCTACCATGGCACAAAGAATTCAATTCTAATTGATTACCACTTCTCCAAAATTAGCCAGCAGGGAAACTGAGCAAATCATTTCAATAGGCTCTTTGCTTTTCAGATTCCTAAATGCATTTTTTCCTTAACATTTTGGGGGAGGGAGCTAGGTAATTCAGCAGCTTTTATCTTCTGGCATATGACAAGAGCTTCCACAAGGATACAGCAAAGACTTTAAAGAAAAGGACCCAAATCCTTGAATGGCAAAGAACTTTTGAGTCCGTCTCCACAAATTCTGTCCATAAAAGAACATGTCTCTATTTGTGTGGAATATCTAGTATAGCTTTTCTATCGATGTTATCAGACATAGTCCTCTTTCCAAATTAGCAATTGCAGAAATGGAATTCCATAGAATATGGAAGAGATCTTGGAGATCTTCTAGTTCAACCCTTGCTCAAGCAGATGACCATATACCATCTCAGTCAAATGGTTGCCCAGTGTATTCTTGAAAACCTCCAGTGATGGAGCACCCACAGCTTCCAGAGGTAAGCCATTCTACTGATTAATTATTCTCATTATTTCTAGATTGGTTCTCTCTTTAATGACCTTCCACCTCGTACTTCATCTCCTGCCCTCAGATGACTTGGAGAATACATCAACTCCCTCTTCTTTATGACAGCCCCTCAAATACTGGAAGACTGCCCTCATATCACCCTAGTCCTTCTCTTCATTAGACTAGACCAGGCAACCCATAGCTCTGGAGCCACATGTGGCTCTTTCATCCCTCTGCTGCAACTCCATGTCGCCAGTTGATAAAAGGAAAAAGGACACCATGCTAGGCAGAGACTCTATGGTGAGGGAATTGGACTTCTGGTCGGCAGAGGAAAAAGGATGCTGCACTAGGAGGAAACTCTATGGTGGGGGAACCAGACTTCCGGTTGACTCCAGAATTGAATGGGGGGGGGCTTCTGGTTAGGACCTTTGTGACTCTTTGAGTGTTTAAGGTCTGGACCCCTGGACTAGACATACCTAGTTCCCTCAATTGTTCATTGTATAATTTAGCCTCTAGACCTCTTAACATCTTTTGTTGCTCTTTCCTACACTCTTTCTAGAGTCTCAATGTCTTTTTAAGTATTGTGGTAACTGGAACTCTACACAATATTCTAAATATGGTCTTACCGGTGCAGCATAGAGCAATACTATTATCAGCACATCAAGATGCATTTATCCTAGTGCTAACATGAGAAGGAGAACGCAAGTGTCTGCAACGGGACGGTTGCCTTTCACCTACTTATTTTAGCTGGAGATAATGTCCCCTAGGAGATGGATGGGAGGGGGGAATTTTTTTTAATTGGAGCAGTAGATTAGGGGTGAATGATTGGGAAGATGGCCAATGAATGCAGAGGAGTGGGGGAAGGAAGAGGAGGGATTTTGGGCCAGCACGTCAGTGCTGGCTGCATGGAGTCAGTGTAAAAGTTGCCGTGCTAAATAAAATGGAAGTTTGTTTCAAAAAGGACTTTGTTTGAGATGCAATTTATTTGAAGACGGCCTGAAAACCTGACAACTATCACTTCATGTGACCTTGAAACTATTCTTCTCTTGATGCAACCTAGGACTGCAGTGTCTTTTATTTACCTAACAAACCATGCCCCACTCGGAAAACACACAAAGCTTTTAAGCTTGTGGGCCACAGCTTTGAAAGTGGTGGCCAAAGAGAAAACCTGTAACTGACCACTTCCTAAAGATAGCCCTCTGAATGAATCCTTTCTCTCTTTGATACGTTCCAGACAATCTTCCAATGCTTCTTTAAAAGAAAAAGTTTGCCCATCCCTGATAGAATTTTGCAGGTTCTTTTTCTTTTAATAGAGTTTTGCCTCCTCTTTCCTCAAGGTAGCTTCTCCTATCAGCTAGAGTTACCCATCAGTATCTCAATTGACTAAACAGCAGGTTCTTCAGAAAAAAGTAAACTTAGCTTTCTTACCAGATGTTATATATTTTCCCCCTAAGGCAGTGTCTCAGTTTGAACAAACCTTTCTCTATCTGACAGGTCTATGGGCTTATGGCCTGAGTAGCTCACTGCTGCTTTATCAGAGCTTTCTGAGTTTAATCTCTGCTTTCTTTAAAAAAAATAAATAAATAAACCTTGAAAACTGAATATATTGTTTGGCACAATCTTGAGATTTCCTTCCCACGGTGAAAAAAGATATGAAAAGTCTACAAGAAGCCGTAAAACAAGAATCCTATAAAATGATTCAGATATTTTTTCTTGTTTGGGCTCCATCTGAATGCCTCTGGCAACAAAACTGGTATGTCAGTGGGTCTTAGATTTGCCATCAGCTGTTTCATTTTTTATCTGTAGCTACAACAAAAACTGTACGACTTTATCTCAGCTGATACGTTGAACCTTACTTGAGATCACCCAACATGAACCTTGCAGCGTGGAAGTTATGTGGGGGAACAAATTCTCAACCTCGTTCGTTTTGATCAAATAAATTGCAAAGTTTCCGAATTTCTATGGTTAATAGTGCAAATATATAAGGTAAAGGTTCCCCTCACACATACGTGCTAGTCATTCCCGACTCTAGGGGGCGGTGCTCATCTCCATTTCAAAGCTGAAGAGCCAGCGCTGTCCGAAGACGTCTCCGTGGTCCTATGGCCGGCATGACTCAACACCAAAGGCGCACGGAACGCTGTTACCTTCCCACCAAAAGTAGTCCCTATTTTTTCTACTTGCATTTTTTACGTGCTTTTGAATTGCTAGGTTGGCAGAAGCTGGGACAAGTAACGGGAGCTCACTCCATTACGCGGCACTAAGGATTCGAACCGCTGAACTGCTGACCTTTCGATTGACAAGCTCAGCATCTTAGCCACTGAGCCACCGCATCCCCTGAAATATAAATATAAATATAAATATATTAATATATATATGTGTGATTTCACTGAGCTATGGCTGCAAGTTGAGAAACTTGGTTTACGTAGGAAATACCTGGATGAAGAAAAATATACATACATACATACATACATACATACATACATACATATATATATATATACATACATACATACATACCAGGGCTGCATAACATCATAGCTTATGTAGGTAAAACCTGGCTAGAAAGAATATGCACATAAAAGCCTACGAAAAAGAAAGAAAAAGAAACATTGTACCTTTACAGGGAGGATACCTGAGAAGAGGGTGTGGCTCACTGATGAAGCCTTATAAGGCAGAAATAGCTATCTGAGTCTCCCAAAGGGCAGCAGAGTTTGCTGTCTGTCAGCAAGAAACAAAAAGCCCAGAAACTTGTGAATGAGATTTCACAGAACCAGGGCTGCATAACATCATAGTTTACATAGGTAAAACCTGGCTAGAAAGAATATGCACATAAAAGCCTACGAAAAATAAAGAAAAAGATACATACATACATACATACATACATACATACATACATACATGTATGTATGTATTTGGAGTGGGGGGGAAGATGGAACTAAGATAGATCTATTTCGGACTTATCTTAGTCTCCTTAGTGTCCCAATGGGCAGCAGAGTGTTTGCTGGTTGGGCTGCCAGAAAAAAAAGCCTAGAAACTAGTGGATTGTGATTTCACTGAACTAGGGCTGCATAAAAATCTTGGTTTACGTAGGAAGAACCTGGCTAAAGAGAAATACACATAAAGCCTACGAAAAGGAAAGAAAACAAATGTGTGTGTGTGTGTGTGTGTGTGTGTGTAAAAAGTTAAAATCTCGGGTGTTTTCCCGCGTCATTAAAAGTCTGTTAGTTGAAATACTTAAAATCCTGGCTAAAATCCCAGTTTAAAATCCTCCAAAATCCCAACAAAACACTTTGTAAGGTCTTTTGAAACTCTGGCTAAAATCCTAACCAACACTTTAAAAGTTTTCTTTTTGGCAACGTTTTGACAAGCTCTCTAACTTGTCATCATCGGGCCCCTACTTTCAATTTAGAAGCTGTGGGTATGTTGCGAGATCGGAGTTGTCGCTTTTCTACGTTCGTTGCTGCTGCTCTGTGTCCTCCAATCAGGACACAGAGTTGCAGGCTAACCAGCATACGTCATCAGCAGCGAACATAGAAAAGCGACATGCTTATTGCATCAACCCTAGGCATGGTTAGATCTCCCATTCTTTCTATTTCTTTACTAAAATTATTTTCAGCACCTATTTTTTTTTTCTTTCAATAGTATTCTATTTCAAAACTCGGGGTAATTCATGTCTTTGGAAGGGGTCGTTCTGAGCACAAAAAACCAAATGCAAAAATAGGAAAATGTTTCTGTAATCCCCCAGATTTTACTTAAATGTTTCAGACAAGTTTTTATAGAAAGCATTCAGCCCTGTTGCTGTCCTTCATTTCACGAGGATGATCTGCCTTTGGAATGAGCTGACAGACGAGATACCTTTGATCAGACTTTAGCACACGTCCTTATCAGGAATAACGTGGGGGGAAAAATGTTATTTGGATTATAATCAAAGCTTTCATTTGCGAAGCCCGTGGGTGGTTGTGTCAAAAATATGCACATATCAAGGCTTTTTGAATGCATTTTGTGGGTATTTTCCATACATAGGATGGGATTTGTTCTAAGGCAGGGGTTTCAAACTGGATTTCTTTGACGGCTGGATCAGCATTGTAATTCTTCTCTGTAGGCCGGATTTGGGGTGGGGGGAAGATGGAACAGATGCCTCCTGCTGTCAACTCACAAAGCATCCTTGGCCTGCTCTCGAGTTGCCATAGGCCAGGAGGCATGGGAAACCGGCGAAATGGCATAGCAGCCAAAGACAGATGAACACTCCACGCTTATCTCTCTCAAGGCTGTATCCCAGGGTTACTTACAGCAGACGAGGGGAGTGACCTCTACAACCTGCAAAATTGCTCCATTGGTGAATGTGATTGATGACACATCCTAGGGGGAGGGGGAAAACAGGGTCATAATTGGAATGTAAATTACATAGGGTCAGAGCTAACTTCACTTGGGAACGTGCTGACATGAAGCTCCTAATAAATATCTGGATTTTTTTTGAAGCTTGGCTTGAGATTCATGATTTAATTAGGACACCTGCAGCATGTCAGCAATGTGAGGCCCCCTCTGCACCGCGTTTTAGACCTGGATGGCCTCCTGCAGCACCCTGGCAGCCAAAACGGGGCACGGGGGGGGGGGGGCTCACGCAGCCCCCAATGCCCCGTTTTGGCTGCCAGAGGCACCACGAGCCAGTCCTTTGCTCTTTCCAGACTGGCCCTGTGGGCCAGATTTAAACATCCCATGGGCTGGATCAGGTTGAGTTTGACACCCCTGTTCTAAGGCATCATATAAGTGCTTTGCTAGGGAACGGAATGAAAAATGTGTTTGTAGGGAAACAACTCCTTTACCAGTCTGTCCACATCTCAAGAGGCCCCGGAGTTTTATTAACTGTCTAAATAACCTGTTATCATTATTGTTTATGCGCCCAGCACTTCATAGGAGTTGGAGTACTGTATCTCCCTTCCTTCATTATATCTTGCGGTCCGTGCATTTGCTCTCAGCTGCTGTTGTGAATTTCTCCAACAGATAATGGCAGTGTTTCACATTCAGAGCCATGAGCCACACCACCTGTCGCAGAATACAAATGCGCGGAAGGTGGCGGTTTTCATTAGGGAAGGGTCAGCAGCATTTCAAGAGCTCTTGAAAATTACCTCTATCAGCCACGCGAGTGTCAACTTAGTTTGAATAAATATTTTCCCAAACAGCCCCAAGTTTTTTTCTTAGGACCTCTTCTTTCTTGGAAATACATCATTCAATTGCCAAAACTGGGTATCAGTTGGCAGCCAAATAGAGTTTCATCTATTAAGTGCAAAAAAGAAAAAAAAAACATATTGGGTTGAGCGGAGTTTGATAACTGAAAGTTTGTGATTAACTTGGGCGTTTAGCTGATATCAATCCCAAATGGCTGCTATTCCACTTAAATTGGATCAGGGCTTGGGAGAAAATTGACTGCATAATAGCTAGAGAGGATAGTCCTGTGATTAATTCTCCCATTTGAACTTGGGGGTGCCGTTAATATTGTGGAAATAGTCATTGAGAAAGGAGGGGGTTTTGTATAGAGAGAAGGTAGTGTTATAACTTATGGAAAGCTGGGACATGTGATCTTGGCTAGCTTGCAGGGAAAAATATCAAGGGGGGAAAATGACTCTTTTTTAAAAACATTATGATCCTATTATGTGGAATGTAACTCTTTTAAAACCAATAGAACTTCACTCTGAATATTTTAATTGTTTTGAAGAAGGCAGAATTTCCCCACTACAGTCTTTTCTCTTTTAGGGAAAGTAAATTCTGGGATGTTTTTGGTCTCAGGGTGTTAAGGCTGTTCCAAAAACCGAAGTGAACACTCCTGCAGATGAGATAAAAATAGGGGTCCTTGGTGCTTTCTAAACTTGTTTGTTTTCTTGCAGATGTTTTAATGAAACATCTAGGTAACACAATCAGTACTAGAAGGGAGTGGGGCTTGCAGAGAGGAGGAGGAGGAGGAGGAGGAGGAGGAGGAGGAGGAGGAGGAGGAGGAGGAGAAGAAGAAGAAGAAGAAGAAGAAGAAGAAGAAGAAGAAGAAGAAGAAGAAGAAGAAGAAGAAGAAGAAGAAGAAGAAGAAGAGGAGGAGGAGGAGGAGGAGGAGGAGGAGGAGGAGGAGGAGGAGGAGGAGGAGGAGGAGGAGGAGGAGGAGGAGGAGGAGAAGAAGGAGAAGAAGAAGAAGAAGAAGAAGAAGAAGAAGAAGAAGAAGAAGAAGAAGAAGAAGAAGAAGAAGAAGAAGAAGAAGAAGAAGAAGAAGAAGAAGAAGAAGAACAAGAATAAGAACAAGAAAGAGAAAAACTGAGATCCTTAGTGCTCTTTGACCTGGGTTGTCATTGATTATGTTGTCTAGTTTGTGTAAGAAACAAGAAAACAACCCACATCAGAGAGCACCAAGGACTCCTCATTTGAACCCTGAGCTACAAATATTCTCCTTTATTGGAGAACAAATAGATATTTCATTAGAGGAAGAGAAAGCATGTTAGTCTATCATAGCCCCAAATCAGAAGGAGTCTAGTAGCAGCTTTTTAGATTTTTATTTTTGAAAGAAGTTATATGAGTTATGCCTTTTAAGAAATGTGTCAGTCTGAAAAGCTGCTACCAGACTGTTTCTGGCAGATGTTTCTGTAACTGAAAATAGTTGACCTCTGTTGAAGTCATGTCCCTGCTTAACATTTAGTATAACTTCTGTTTCTCACTCTGATATGCATTTTCTCATTCCATAATTTTAAGTGGAGATGGACTGGTATGGAACATAATGATGTTAAAACATGATAAAAGGTTTAAGAGTGAAATAGGAGAATTTGACATGATAATATTTAACATTTTGTTACATGGTTAACTATTCAGTTATTCTCTCTCTCTCTCTCTCTCTCTCTCTCTCTCTCTCTCTCTCTCTCTCTCATCTCTCTCTCTCTCATCTCTATCTATCTATCTATCTATCTATCTATCTATCTATCTATCTATCTATCTATCTATCTATCTATCATCTATAGCTATCTGTCTGTCTGTCTGTCTGTCTGTCTGTCTGTCTGTCTGTCTATCTCTCTATCTCTCTATCATATTGATATCTATCATCTATGTATCTATCTATCATATTGATATCTATCATCTATCTATCTATCTATCTATCTATCTATCTATCTATCTATCTATCATATTGATATCTATCATCTATCTATCGTAATTTGCTATCTAGCTATCTATGTAGCTATTTAGTTGTCTAGCTATCATTGTTCTTTAACTTAAAACAGATTACAAACTTCCCATTCTGAAAATCTGGTGAAAATTGGTCCATTACAATTTAATATTTCCCAAGCAAATAGAGGACCATACATCCTGAATGGAAAAAGAAAATAATTTGGACTGAGGAATGCTAACTGATTCAACCTTCCCTACCAGCTCATTTTCTATAGCAATTATCTCATCATTATTAATCCTGTTAATTCTGTCACATCTAATTGTGTTCTCACAAAAACAATAGGAAATAAGATGTTGAGGGGGAAAAGGGAACTTATAGGGGAAAGACTAAGCACCATTTCACTGTTGAATATCCTCCTTCTGATGCTTTTCAACTCAGGGTTTCCTACACTGAATGACTGAGGTGGAAGAAGCACAGAGATTAAACTTCGCTTAGTGCAACAAAATAAACACAACTAGCCATGTAAAGAGGTGTCTAGTTCTCTTTCATACAGTACATCCAGTTAAAGAAGCTCCCTCAATTAGAATAGAATAGAATAACAGAGTTGGAAGGGACTTTGGAGGTCTTCTAGTCCAACCCCCTGCTTAGGCAGGAAACCCTACATCACTTCAGACAAATGGTTATCCAATCTCTTCTTAAAAACTTCCAGTGTTGGAGCATTCACAACTTCTGGAGGCAAGTTGTTCCACTGATTAATTGTTCTAACTGTCAGGAAATTTCTCCTGAGTTCTAGGTTGCTTCTCTCCTTGATGAGTTTCCACCGGTTGCTTCTTGTCCTGCCTTCTGGTGCTTTGGAGAATAGCTTGACTCCCTCTTCTTTGTGGCAGCCCCTGAAATATTGGAACTCTGCTATTATGTCTCCCCTAGTCCTTCTTTTCATTAAACTAGACATACCCAGTTCCAGCAACCGTTCCTTATATGTTTAAGCCTCCAGTCCCCTCATCATCTTTGTTGCTCTTCTCTGCACTCTTTCTAGAATCTCAACATCTTTTTTACATCGTGGCAACCAAAACTGGATGCAATATTCCAAGTGTGGCTTTACCAAGGCATGATAAAGTGGTATTGACACTTCATGCGATCTTGATTCTATCCCTCTGTATATGCAGCCTAGAACTGTGTTGGCTTTTTGGTAGCTGCTGCACACGGCTGGCTCATATTTAAATGGTTGTCCATTTAATTACTGTTGTAATTACTGGTTCTCTTGTAATGTTAGGTGAATTTTTATAAAGTCCAGTAGTCTCTGCCTTCCTTCAGTTTAAAACCATGATTCCATATCTTGTATCTTAGAAGTGAATAACAGAATAACAGAGTTGTAAGGGACCTTGGAGGTCTTCTAGTCCAACCCCCTGCCTAGGCAAGAAACCCTACACCACTGTCTCTAGAGTTTAAGTCAAGTAACTTCAGACCATGCTCTGTTGCAATCGGTTATCCTATTTTGTGAAACAAGTTATTTCAGTTTTCTGATCATTCTTAGGTCAGTTTTTTTTAAAAAAATCTTTAGTGGCAGTTTTGAGTTTATCGCTGCAAGTTGGCTAAAAGAGCTTTCTCCATTTCCCCCCCCTCCCCACTAACAAATCTTTGCATCTCTGATCTAAAACTGTCACATGGAAAGATTTACCTCTTTGGCATAATCTTCTGGGCTTTGATTGATCTTGGGGAAGTAAGAGAAGGCTACAGAGATTTTTGAGGCTTGGAAGACAAGGGAGAGAACATCTTCAACTTAAAATAAGATTCTTGCACCCACACAAACGGATGTTGGAAGAAAAATGTGTTCTCCTGAAAGTCAGTCTGATTCTTGATGAATGTATCTTTTATTTTATATACACTGAGAGCATATGCACCAGTGGTGAAATCTAAAATTTGTTACTACTGGTTCTGTGGGCGTGGCTTGGTGGTGGGGGGTAATGTGACTGGGTGGGCATGGCCAATTTTAAAAAAAAACTTTTAAAACCATTTTTTCTACAATCTCTTCGGCGAAGAGGTTGTAAAAAAATGCTTTCAAAGGCTCTGACGATCCCAGCTGAGTTGCTTGATTGTCAGAGACTTTTTTTCTTTTAAATGCCTCTGAAGATTAGGCAACTCAGCTTGGATGTTCAGGCATCGTCTTGGATCATCAACTTGGATCATCAGCTTAGATCATAAAACTCAGCTTGACGATCAGTTGCCTGATCATCAGAGGCTTTTTTTCTTTTAAATGCCTCTGACGATCCCAGCTGAGTTGCCTGATCGTCAGAGACTTTTTTTCTTTTAAAAGCCTCTGCCGATCAGGCAACTCAGCTTGGATCGTCAGAGGCATTTAAAAGAAAAAAAGCCTCTGATGATTGCGCAGCTCAGCTGGGCATTGGGGCGGGGGTGGGCAGGGATTTTTGCTATTGGTTCTCCAAACCACCTGTCTCTATCGTTACCGGATCGGGTGATCCAGTCCGAACCGGGAGCATTTCACCCCTGATATGCACCAAGACAAATTCCTTGTGTGTCCAATCACACTTGGCCAGAGACAATAGAAAAAATTCTATTCTATTCTATTCTATTGGTGGAACACTGTAATTTTTATGCATTACAGGAGGTTTGGTTTTATCCAAACCCCAACGGTATTTGACCGCATTGATGAAATGACCAGGGAAGCCTAATTAAAGCTGCTCAGCTAAAATGTATTGATGTATTACATCTATTACGGCTTAGTTCAATAGGTCCAGATGATGAGTTGCCTGCAAAAGCGCACAGAACAGGGTGAATAAATAATGACGAATGGAAATGAACTATGCAGGGGATCAAAAGTGAGAAAGGTAACAATGCAGCAAGGTGGCCTCTGAACCTGTTATTCCCATAATCCTGTATCAATAATTATATTATTTATAGCCTAATCGGGGTAAAAAAAGAATGCAAATTAAATATTTAGGCGTGTTTGATAAATGCTAGGCTCAAAATGCCGTTCTTTGCTATTAAATTATTTCTGACTTTTACTTACTTACTTATTCTCCTTTACATCAGTCCTCCTGTGGGCAAGATAATACCCAGCATATATTAAGAAGATCCAGAGATATACCGTATCTCTGTGATGTGCCGTATGTACTATACATGGTAGGTATGTTCTTCTGCTTTGTTTCTTAGATTTTTCTGAAGGTTCAGAAGTTCTCTGATTTGGACTAGAGAGAGCATTTTGAGAGAGCTCGCTTGCTGTCTGTGATATTCCAGAAAACCAATCACAGGAAGTCAGGGAAAGAAAATCAACAGCATCATCAGCAATCTTTGTCCATGATTGCACCCTTAATTCTGCCTCAAAACAAGAGATACCAGTTGTTATCAGGGGTGGGATTCAAACATTTTAGCAATGGTTCTCTGCCTACTCGACCTCCTGCACCATGTTGGGGTGGTGGTGGCATTTTCACCCTCCCCAGGCTCCAGAGGCTTTCCTTGAGCCTCTGGGAGGGCAAAAATGGCCTCCCCGGGCTCCGGAGGCCCTCCGGAGGCCAAAAATGGGCCAGTTTCCAAACTTCCTGAACTTCCGGGAGGCCCGTTTTTCACCCTCCCAGAGCCTCTGCGTGGGTGCTGCACTTACCTGGCATCCAAAACAGGTTGCATGGAGACTCCTGGGAGGGGCAGAGTGGGCGGGGCCAGTCAGTCTTTTCAACTACCGGTTCGGCGAACCAGATGTAAAATTAGCATCCAATTCGCCCGAACCGGCTGAATCCCAGCCCTGGTTGTTATGGACAAATTCTCCTTGATTTATGACATGGCAATAAGGGATATGGGGGAATTGTCCTTTCCTGACTTTTGAATAATCATCAGAGTTCTTTCCTGATCTTGCCCCACCCTCCATAGTAGCAATCCTATCAGGGTGCAGATTGACTCAACAAGCTTTGTGTTTCTGTACAATCCAAGATTGTTATGATAGAAAAACAGCTGCTAACTAGATTTGACCAGGTGACTTCAGAAAGGAAAGCATCCTTTTGATGCTCACTTGTTGAATCTTAACTCTGTTTCTAATGCAAGAACATCCTTGCCAGGGGAAAAAAAAAAAACAATAAAAACATACTGTCATCCCGGCTGGTTGCTAGGCAACATATATGCAGAGCAGCTAATTAGGTCTGTATCCTGAATGATTTACATTTTTAAGGCACCAAGAAGAAATTACCTTTTACAATGTTCTCCTCACATTACTATTCCAACATCAAAAGTAACTCTGTGAATCCTGGTTAGTGATGAGCACTTAAAAAAAAAGAAGAAGAAGTCATAGAGCCAAGTATTCAAAGTAAAAGAATGTCACTCCTAAGGAATTGGCACATAATCTAACTAAAGAGGAGAATTATGGGTATTGTGGGAGGAAGATTAGAAGCATTGAGGCAGAAAGTTGCCATTTTAATAGAATCAAGAATACATTTCTGTCATAATGTTGTACATCTCATAATAACAAAAAGTATAGATCAGGACTAGATCAGAAGTAGCCCAAAACTAAAAAAAAAGAAGTTGAAAAGAATTCTGTTCCACAGTCCCCTGTCAGTTATAGAATTTGTTGTTGTTAGTTGCCAAGTCATGTTCAACCCATTGCGACCCCGTGGACCATGTTCCTCCAGGCCTTCCTGTCCCCTACCATCCTCTGGAGTCCATTTTTTTTTTAATTTGATTTATATGCCGCCCTTCTCCGGAGACTCAGGGCGGCTTACAATGCTTTAAGCAATAGCCTTCATTCTTTTGTATATTTTATACAAAGTCAGCTTATTGCCCCCACAAACTGGGTCCTCATTTCACCTACCTTAGAAAGGATGGAAGGCTGAGTCAACCTTGAGCCTTGGAGAGATTCGAACCAGCAGTAAATTGCAGGCAGCTGTGTTAATAACAGGGTGCACTAAACCCTTGTACTATCAAGGCTCTTTTAAGCTCATGCCGACTGCTTCCGTGATTCCATCCAGCCACCTCGTTCTCTGCCGTCCCCTTCTTCTTTTGCCCTCCATATTTCCCAGCATTAGGCTCTTCTCCACTGAGTCCTTCCTTCTCATTAGGTGGCCAAAGTACTTTGAGTTTCCTCTTCAGGATCTGGCCTTCTAAAGAGCAATCAAGGTTGATCTCCTCTAGGACTGACTGGTTTGTTCGCTTTGCAGTCCAAGGGATTCGCAGGAGTCTTCTCCAGCACCAAAGTTCAAAGGCTTCAATTCTTTGGTGCTCAGCCTTTCTTATGGTCCAACTTTCAGAGCCATCCATTGCAACTGGGAAAACCATAGCCTAGACTCTATGCACTTTTGTTGGCAGGGTGATGTCTCTGCTTTTTAGAATGCTGTCTAACTTTGCCATAGCTTTCTTCCCCAGGAGCAAGCGTCTTTTGGCTGTAGTCCCCATGTGCAGTTATAAAATGCATCCAAATAATAATAATAATAATAATAATAATAATAATAATAATAATAATAATAATAATAATAATAGAAATCAGATTCAATTAGAAATGTTATTGATGCAAAACATTTAAGTGGGTAAATCATTTTCAAACACTTTGGAAGTAGGCAGCATGAGAAAAGAGTTATGGGTTTCAATTGGTTGGGAAAACACAAAGACTTGGTTTCAGAAATACCAAAGACTATAATGTTGTTTGATACAAGAAACGTCTTTGCCAGACTAAAGATAAAGGTAAAGGTTTCCCTTGCACATATGTGCTAGTTGTTCCTAACTCTAGGGGGCTGTGCATATCTCCGTTTCAAAGCCAAAGAGCCAGTGCTGTCCGAAGACATTTCTGTGGTCATGTGGCCGGCATGACTAAATGCCAAAGGCACACGGAACACTGTTACCTTCCCACCAAAGGTGGTCCCTATTTTTCTATTAGCATTTTTCACGTGCTTTCAAACTGCTAGGTTGGCAGAAGCTGGGACAAGTCACGGGAGCTCACACCATTCCGCAGCACTAGGGATTCGAACAACTGACCTGCCAACCTTTCAATTGACAAGCTCAGCATCTTAGCCACTGAGCCACTGCGTCCCACTTATTTTATTTATATATATATAAATAATTATATATATATATATATAATTTTATATATAATTTTGCTGATAAAGAAATAAAGGGAGACTAGTATAGATCTATTTCAAGCTTTTTAGCTTTCATCAGCTAGCCATATCCTTTCTTGGATTCGAACTTGGGCTTCCTGCATGTTAGGCAGTTGAATTAACCTTCTGACTGCCTAACATGTAGGAAGCCCAAGTTCACAGATATATATATATCTGTGTGTGTTTGTTTGGGTATATATATACATACACACACACACACACACACACACACACACACACACACACACACACGCCGTACTAGGACTACCGAAATTTCAGCAAAATGCTACTTTCCCCCCAATGCTTTTCTTTTGTAAAAAGGCAACAAAAGCTATTTGTTTCTTCCCTACCAGCCATCTAATAAGACTGTGAGTAGAAAAAGGCAGAATTACAAATCGGGAGATTGACGGTTGTTTGAAGAACAACCTAATACATATCCAAAAATCAAAATGGATTCATTGGCTAGCAGCTGAACATCGATTTTAATATTTAATTGAGTCGATCCAATTTACCTAAGGATGGCTGTACAAAAAAAAAGAAGAAGAAGAAGAATTTGTATGACTTGGTGCTTGCTCCAAGCCTCAACCTTGTTTTAACTCTGGATGTTGTCATTTGTGGGGGTTTTTTGGGTCAGCGGCTGAGTGATATCTGTCAAACTGGATCTTGTCATGACAAAGTAAACAGTGATTGCCTCTTGTCAGGCTAGGTTTGTCATTTTTTTTTTTTAAAAAAAACCCAAATACAGTGCTGGCAAAAAGATGACCCATCCCCCCCCCCCCGTTTTCATCCATCTGTGAATAATTATTCATGTTTGTTTGTACGAACAAACTCTTGCAAAATACTCATTTCCTATTTCGGACCCAACGCAATGTTGTGTCCTATTGACACATTCTCATTACAACTGACCTCACCAGGGCTCCTAATTAGAGACCCTGTAAGGGTTTTCTTTTTTAGCCCCGGTATCTGACCTCCAAAGGTCCTTGGAGACAAATGTTTGCCCGTCTCTCTTCTACAGTGTTGTTGCTGAAATTCTTATACGTGGAAACATTATTGCTAATAGGACAGAGCCCATCTGGATCCCTATTTCAAATACACTTGAGTCTACTTCAACCTTAATTATTTTGAATGGCAGGAAGGCCCGGGGCCTTTTTTGCCTCCTATTTTTTTTTTTTTTTTGTCTTTCTTTCTTTCCTAAATTGAACAGTCAGGAATAAATAGCTAGGATTTAAAATCTTGACCAGTGGAACCTCAGCAAGAGCAGAACTGGCATTGTTGTGGCTTTGTGTTTTTGTTTTTGTTTTTGTTTTACTGGCGGCAATTAGTTTGAGTTGGATTCAGCTGTCAAACAATGCAGAGCCCCTTTGGCGCTACTACAATACCATTTGGCTGGAAAGAAATCAGCTGACAGAAGGCGGAATCATCTGTTAGAATGAGGAGGTCACCCCATGTTACTTCTGTTTAATTACTTAGAAAGAATAGAGGAGGGAGGAGTCATGCCTTCATGGAGCTTTTTGCTATACTGTGGAACAATCCACGGTCCATGGCAAGCTGCCTTCTCCTTCCTTATGTATGTTGCCTTCTACAAAATGCCAACAAACTTTCCTCTTCTGCAGTGAACCATCTTTAGACAATGCCATCATCTCCATGCTGGATTCAAAGAGCGATGAGTCCAAACATTCTGATTTGAACAGCGGTCTGGTTAATTTCCCTTCAAAGTTTATCAACCAAGCATCAGCCTCTTCTGTTTGTCTACAAGCTAATGTTCTTATGGGGTTGAACATTTCAATTAACGCTCAAGATATAGTAGATGCTGATAGATAAGAGAATAATGGAATAATAATGAATAATAATGGAATAGTAATGAATAATAATAATAATAATAATAATAATAATAATAATAATAATAAATCATCGCACAAACTGATTACAAAGCTAGACACGTCCGAGTTGCTGAATTAATCCACTGGTCATTATGTAAAAAATATGACTTACCTGTATCCAGAAAGTCATGGGAACATAAAGTGGAAAAAGTTATAGAAAATGAGAAGGTGAAGATCTTGTGGGACTTTCGAATACAGACGGATCGTCACTTGGAACACAACACGCCAGATATCACAGTTGTCGAAAACTGAAACGTACAATTTATTGACTTCGTGGTACCAGGAGATGCCAGAGTCGAAGAAAAAGAACTGGAAAAAATAATGAAATATCGCAACCTGGTCATCGAAACTACGCGATTATGGATGAAAATGTCACAGTGATACCCATTGTCATTGGGGCACTTGGTACCATGTCCAAGAATTTTATAACATACATCAGCAAATTGCAGCTTCCTGCAATAACACCAGCAGTACTGAAAAAACTTCTCTACTTGGAACATTGTACATCTTAAGAAGGTACTTGGTTGATACCTAGGATGGTGGCAGCAATCCCTATCAACCATTAGCACCAGTCAATGGTATTTGTGACACATTTTTAAATGTCCAGTTGACTGAGTTTCATTTTTAATGAATAAAAAAGAGAATAATAATAATAATAATAATAATAATAATAATAATAATAATAATAATGGTAGTAGTAGTAGTAGTAGTAGTAGTAGTAGTAGTAGTAGTAGTAATGGAACTGCGCTGCCTGCAGTCCAATCTAAGCATAGTTCAGAAAATTGTGTGCTATAACATCCTTCCTGTCAATGACTTCTTCAGCTTCAACCACAATAATACGTGGGCAAACAATCGATACAAATTCGATTGCAGAAAATACGACCTCAGCAACAGAGTGGTCAACACCTGGAACATCCAACCCGACTCCATTGTTACAGCCTCAAAACCTCACAGCTTCAATCTCAAACTGTCTAACGTGGACCTCACCCCTTTCCTAAGAGGTCCTTAAAGGGGGCGTGCATAACCGCACCAGCGTGCCTACTACTGTCCCCATTTATCAGTAATTACTTCCTTTGTTCATTTTCATGTTCATACTTATACTTGTTACCTTGTACATGTTTGACAAACAAATAAATAAAGTAAAATAAAATAACAAAGTTGGAAGGGACCTTGGAGGTCTTCTTGTCCAACTCCTTGCTGAGGCAGGAGACCCTCTACAATTCTACACAAACGGCTGTCCAATCTCTTCTTGAAAACCTCCAGTGATGGAGCACCTACAACTTCTGAAGCCAAGCCATTCCACTGATTAATTGTTCTAATTGTCAGAAAATTTCTAGGTTGCGTCTCTGCTTGTTTCCATTCATTCCATTCATTGCTTCTTGTCCTGCCTTCTGGTACTTTGGAGAATAGGTTGACCCCCCTCTTCTTTGTAGCAGTGTCTAATCATACATTATGACACATTCTTTGGGTTGATGTATTTTTTTTTATCTACAACTATGTTTCCAGGGACACGGTGGCTCAGTGGCTAAGATGCTAAACTTGTTGATTGAAAGATCGGCAGTGCAGTGGTTCAAATCTCTAGTGCCACATAACCGGGTGAGCTCCCGTTACTTGTCTCAGTTTCTGCCAACCTAGCAGTTCGAAAGCACATAAAAAATGCAAGTAGAAAAATAGGGACCACCTTTGGTGGGAAGGTAACAGGGTTCCATGCGCCTTTGGCATTTAGTCATGCCAGCCACATGACCACGGAGACATCTTCGGACAATGCTGGCTCTTCAGCTTTGAAACAGAGATGAGCACTGTACCCTAGAGTTGGGAACAACTAGCACATATTTCTGGAAACGTTATGTTTCCAGAAAAAAAACATAGAAAAAAATTGGATACATAGCATCTTTAGCTTGGTACTGAAATGTGAAGGAGAAGGAGAAAATTCTTCCAGACCAGGTTGGCAGCTAGAAGGATATGACCCTGTGTTTTATTCTTTCAGGATATGGTTTCAACTTGTCTTCCTAATTTATAGCCTTGAGATTTCATGAGTCTCCTATTCAAATATTTACCAGATCCAACCCTGTTAAGCCTTTTCAGGTCAGCCAAGGTCAGTTGGCACTTGCTGTGAATCATACTTTTTTAATGATGTTTATTAAGAGAAGATTTTACAAAGATTAAAAAAAAAACCCTACAGAAACATAGAAAAATAGAAATAGAAAAATATTATAAAAAGGTAGAACAGCAGAGAATAACACCAAAGCAATAAAGAGAAAGATATCTAAAAATGACTTTCAATCTTCTTTAATGAAAAAAAATCCAGAAATCAGCAATTGATTTTTTATCCATTTTATGCAAAAAGTCTCTAAATTTAGACTTATTAGAATATTATTTATTTATTTAGAATATTCAGGGCTAAATGCTTGTCTGGACCTGCATCTTGAATTGCAAAGCAGACTCTGATTAGACCAAGAGAGATCTATGTAATCTAGGAAGTTCCCAGTAACGGAGATATTGCCTTTATCTCTTTGTCTTTCCATTATAACATTACCGTGATTGTTGTGTGGTTTTCATTGCTATTGTTTTATCTGTGCCCACTTACAGTCCACCATGGTAATGAGGAGGACATTGGTCTTTTAAATGAACGAAACAAAAGCCAAATGATTTTCACGTTCTTCATCTAGCAGAATGCAGAAGCTCAAGCATTTGTCAGCTTTGAACTTCAATGTACAACTTGTGTTGTCATTGAAAGGACTGCCTGGTTGTCCTTAGCTCCCAGCACCTGGCTGCTATGACCCCAGCAGGTTGCCATAATGAGGAGCTGTCTTGTCACCTTCAAAAGCATGACAAACGGAAATGTAAGCAAATTGTGGTCTGCCTGAATCAGCTTGCATGTGTATTTAATGAGCAAGGAACATATGTCTAGGTGCAAAACATAGGAAACGGGAGGAGGTGCTGGCTAATAGCAGAGGAATGCTTTGCTTAAATTTCCATTTAAGTCTAGGCCCTCTACAGAGTTACAAATAGTGGAAAATAAAAGTCATAATTCATCCCGGCTTAGCATAGAATGACAGAAAGACTAATCGTTTGGAAGTTCTTTTCATCCAAAGCATTGGGTTAGTAGGAGCTGTCCAAGGTACTGCTTAAACCGTTGTATTTGCTCGTAAAGTCATAAATCAACCCACAACCTTCTGTCTGAATTCAAAGGCACCAGCAATAATGGTGTTCTTAGTCAATGCAAAGGTAACATTAAAGCTGTCCACCAAATTCTTGGTCTCAAGAATCCAACATCTTCTTCTTGTCTCCTTCACAACCAAGAGACTAGGGAAGGTCTCTTCTGGGTGTCTTGGTGTTCTCACTGTCCAGTTGTGGCCTATGTCCCTCAATTTATCACCACAATTGAGCCCAAAACATCTGTTGTTAAGAGAGAAGTTTGTGAAGAGAGTTTTCCCCCATTTTATGATGTTTCTTACCACATTTGTTAAGGGAATCACTACAGTTGTTAAGTTAACGTGGTTGTTAAGTGAATTTGGCTTCCCTGTTGACTGCTCATCAGAATGCCACAAAAGGGAATCACACAACCCCGGGACACTGCAACAGTCATAAATAGGAACCAGTTTTCATGCATCTGAATGTAAATCACGTGCCCATGAGATGCTGCAATGGTCATAAGTCACTTTTTTCAGTGCCATTGTAACTTCAAACGGTCACTAAATGGATTGTTGTAAGTCAAGGACTATCTGTATTATCTGAGGGCATTCCCTAGACAGCATTGTTTCACCCCGTCCTATGTACAGTTACACAATTCCTTCCTGCTGCTTATCCAGTTCTACAGAGGAATTATTGAATCTGTCATCTGCACCTCTAGAACTGTCTGGTTTGGTTCTGCAACCCAACAAGATAGACAGAGACTTCAGAGGATAATTAGAACTGCAGAAAAAACAATGGCTACCAACTTGCCTTCCATGGAGGACCTGTATGCTGCACGAGTCAAAAAGAAGGCTGTGGAAATATTTACAGACCCCTCGCATCCTGGACATGAACTGTTTCAACTCCTACCCTCAAAACGACACTATAGAGCACTGCACACCAGAACAACTAGACACAAGAACATTTTTTTCCTGAACGCCATCACTCTGCTAAACAAATAATTCCCTCAACACTGTCAAACTAGTTATTAAGTCTGCATTACTATTAATCTTCTCATCGTTCCAATCACCCATCTCCTCCCACTTATGACTGTATGACTGTAACTTTGTTGCTGATATCCTTACGATTTATATTGACTGTTTCCCTATGACTATCATTAAGTGTTGTACCTTATGATTCTTGAATAATGGATCTTTTCTTTTATGTATACTGAGAGCATATGCACCAAGACAAATTCCTGTGTGTCCACACTTGACCAATAAAGAATTCTATTCTGTTCTGTTCTGTTCTGTTCTGTTCTGTTCTGTTCTTCCCTCCTTTTATTAATTTCCAAAGAACATGATATAAAGGTATCATCATCATTCTAGCCATTGTCTATCAATGCAGGATGAAGGCTCCTTCCATATGTTTCTAATCAATATGGTCCTGACCTTTCTTTTGCCAATTGGGCCTGCAATACTTGCTGCTGTTGTTGATCCATCTTGTTTTAGATCTCTTTTGTGGATCCTTTTTTAATCAAGTGGGATCCATTCTATGACTGCCTTGGTCCACCTGCCATCAATCCGTCTTACTATGTGAACAGCCCATTTCCATTTCAATTCTTTTTTCCTCTCTTGATGATATCACATATTTTTGTTTGTCCTCTAATCCATGTGCAGATCTTTCTATCTTATCTTGTGATGCCAAGCACGTATCTCAAAGATATCATGAATTATAAATGTCATTGAATTAGATGATGATGATTTCTTAGTTAAAAGCGTTATCGTTCTGTGTTAATAAACTGGGTAAACTAGTTTAGCAATTTAGAGTTATTTATTTATTTTATTTATTTATTAGTCATATTTCTATGCTGCCCACTCTCCGAGGACTCTGGGCGGCTTACACCAAAGACAGTATACTAAATAGCATATTGCCCCCAACAATCTGGGTCCTCATTTTACCCACCTCAGAAGGATGGAAGGCTGAGTCAACCTTGAGCCGGTGAGATTTGATCCACTGATCTGCTGAACTAGCAGTCAGCTGAAGTAGCTGCAGTACTGCACTCTAACCACTGCGCCACCTTGGCTCTTACTGCGCCACCTCGGCTCTTATTGGTTACTGAAACCAGGAAAGAAAGATATAAATAATTTACAGGAATTGTACATGTGAACTTTTTAAAAAACTGAACTTGAATTCCAAGCTTCTTTGGATTAAGAGACCAATGTTTGGCTCCCAAATCTTCTATGCTTAGAGAATGTCAGAGTGTTTATGTTGAATAAGTACCGATTTTGTCACAGACGAGACTCTAACAGATCTCAAAGGAAAGTACACATTTATTAGAAATATCAGAGGCAAAACTCCTTTTCTGCAATTGATTTATAGCTCTAACAAAGGACAAATGCCTTTTTAATATACTAAAAATAAACTTAACACTTCAGCAAAGCTTTAGCTGCACTGGCTGGGGATTGGAATTTGATTCATAATGAGGAGTTAGATCAAAGTAAAGATAGGGTGGGAAAAACAAAAGTTATTAATTTGCTTGAAATTGAAACTTATGAATGCTTTGAGGATAAGCAAGTCATCAATTAAAGTCTCAGAGGTTGTTTTTTTTTTTAAATGTATCTTAAGTATAATAAAAGAAGAGAAATCTATAACCACTATAGAATAACATTTTTTAAAAAAGGGGGAAAAAAAAGAACATCTGATTTTTTTTTCTGTTCCACATTCTTAAAAAGTCATTATATATGCCTATTTGCAGTACTCATTATTTATTTTTTAAAAAATCCATTATTGGTTGTTAAGCTAGAGAAATTTTAATAATGCTTCATAATCACTCTGGATTTATCCATAAAAGAGATATTGCAGATTTAAATCAGAAGAGATCAATCTGTATTCCTTCCATTGCTATTTGTGCTCAATTAGTCCTTTCAGTTAAATATTTTTTCTTCAAGAAAAATCAGCGGACAATCTTTAATAATGAATCCAGTTGTTAGTTTACTGACCCACATAATGCATGCAAATTGAGATTTATTTGATTCTTTGTTAGCTGTCATTTTATTGCAAAATACAAGAAAAACACAGCATATCTCATTGATTTTTCTTTTGCTATGTTGGACAATGTTTTGCCTGTGAAACGAAGACAACAAAATTTTCTTTCTTTGTCCTTGATATCTTTTGCTTTTTATAGTTCGTCTTTCAAAAATAAAAATAACAACAACACAGAAAGGAATAGAAAAAATACTTCAGAAGTATACTAAAATAGAATAGAGTATTGCTCCAAGTTTGAATTCTAACTAAAAAAAAATGCTCACAGTAGAAAAGTCAAATACGACTTCAGAAGAATTTCTTTAATAGCCCTAATATCAAATCTTCTCAAAGAATTGTTTTATCGTGCTGATTGATCAATCACCAAGCATTTTATACATGCACGCTAGAAGTGCAATTTCAAAGAATTTGAAAAAGTTTCAGTAATGGGTCTTAAGATCTTTCAGGCGAGGCAAATTTGTAAACAAAATCCAAAAAGCAAAAGGGGGGGGTAAAGAAAGACAAAGCAGACTACCTAAACAAATTAGTGGCTTGAAAAGTTTTGCTTACAATATTTTCTTCTCTGGAAATAGCAATGAGTTTGAGCTGCTGTTCCTTCTATTAATTATAGACGATAAGAAAAGCTAGCAAAATTGATTTTTGTCTTCTTCTTTTTTTTTTTTTTGAAATCAAGCTGATAGTACTCGTGACTTCCCGCATAATGATACTTGTGCAACAGTAACAATCATAATCCACAAGGTATTATGGTCTATGTCACAATCAGCCATATATTTAGACTCTAAAGCAGGAGTGTCAAACTCGATTTCATTGCGGCCACATCAGGGTTATGTTTGACCTTGGAGGGCCGGGGGTCATGGCCGGGGGGGAGGCGTGGTCATGGTGGACATAGCTGGGGTGGGCGTGATTTCGGTGGGCATTTGACACAGGCTCAAGATACGCTTTTCCCTTCTCTTTTTTCTTTCCACAGTACCCTCCTGGCCTCCAGAAGCACTCTACCAGCCAAAAACAGGCCCCACGAGGCCTGTTTTTGGCTGACAGAGTACTGGTGGAGGCCATGGAGGCTGAAAATGGACCATATGGGGGCCACACATGGGGCCCCCATGGCCTGTTTTGGCTGGCAGAGGCACTGAGGGCCAGTTCTTTGATATTTCCAGGGGCCAGATTTAAGCACCCTGTAGACCGGATCCAGTCCGTGGGCCTTGAGTTTGACATCTCTGCTCTAGAGAATCCTCTCTCTTTCATTGGTTTATCTTCACTTTTAGAGCTCAGGATGCAACTATCTTCAGAAATCATTACATGCCTTGGATATTTGAGATCATTGATGGAACAGAATGTAGAGATTCTCAGTCATCCAGGTCATGGGTGTCTCAAAGGTGCTTTTTCAACAAGGACTTCTTTGTTTTTTTCTGTGAAGACGTTTTGCTTCTCATCCAAGAAGCTTCTTCAGCTCTGATGGGATAGTGGGTCAACCATGTCCTGGATGACGGAGAATCTCTACAGTCTTTTAGCTATATAATTTGGGATGAACATCTTTCGAATGGCATGGGAGCAGGAACAGATTTCCAGAGGAAAAATTGCAGATTACACGAACCAGGAGCATTACTCAGGTGATCTTGAGGACACAGGTAAACCTCCAAGTGCTTCAAGGACCCTCTAAAAGGATGCAAATGACCAGCTGTCTGCAAGGAATATAAATACTTCCAGTCCCCATTATCCTATCAGAGCTGAAGAAGCTTCTTGGATGAGAAGCAAAATGTCTTCAAAGAAAAAACAAGTTGCCTCCTGAAAAAATACCTTTGGAACATTGATGGAACATGCGCATTGGGGTTCCAGATTACTTCTTCTAAATAGTTGCCTATACTTCTTGCTATTTACAGATTGGTCTGTATTCATATTCTCCCCCCTCCCTTAATGGATTATACGCATCTTGTATCTCTTCCCATTGTATGCCTTTCTTTACTGTGTTGATTGTCCAAATTTCATGGGGTCCAGCCTGGAATCTGTCCAACTTTTAACATGGTATTTATTGATTGGCTCCTTTGATCCTCTTATGTTTACTCCTAAGCATCTTTTCACAGAGGGATTTCAAAGATGTCACATCAACTCTTTATGGCACCAGAGCAGCTGTCTTTCTGTGCCAGTCTGCAGCCTTATCTCTCATCAATGCGCTGGCTTTCAGTTCCCCATGGAAAAGCTCTCCTTATCACATAAAGCAACATGAAAAAATAAAAAAATAAAGACTCAAGGTGAAGAAAGGAAAAACGTAGACAGCAAATACAGTGGAAGTGTCTTATCAAAGTAAAAAGCCTTGGCTCAACTTCCTAGAGATCATGTTTAATGTATTTCATCAACAACGCATGTAGTATTCAAGTTGTTGCTACACATTCAGTTGAAAACCAGGAAGTTTCAGAAAACTACAAGCAATCTATTCCTAGTATATGGGAACATGATCTTGATGCTCAAGTAAACAGTACATATATATACATACATATACATACATACATACATACATACATACATATATATATATATATATATATATATATATATATATATATATATGTCTTTTTCTTTTTCGTAGGCTTTTATGTGCATATTCTTTCTAGCCAGGTTTTACCTACGTAAACTGAGTTATTCTGCATATATATTTATATATATTATATATATTTGTTTTCTCAGGTTTTCGCGGATGTTTGTATGTAGGTCTTTGGTTATTCGGGTCTTCTCCCACATAAAATTGGAAGTGTCAATCCCCCTGCAACTCAGACTAAGCTGAGCACAACCAAGCCCCCACCCAAACAGAACACACCCCCAGCCAATCAGAGCACAACCAACCCCCCATCCAATCAGAGCACAGCCAAGTTCCCACCCAATCAGCTCACACCTCCACTAGCAGTTAAAAGGAAGAGACAGCTGCGATCTCACATTGCTCCTGGAAGCACGAAGCCGAGAACACCAGCCTGAAGATGACGAATGAGACTTCGTCGAAACGTCGCCAAGACACTTCCAATTTTACGTGGGAGAAGACCCGAATAACCAAAGACCTACATATATATATATATAAATACATACATACATACATACATACATACATACATACATACATATATAGTGAAGATAGATAGATAGATAGATAGATAGATAGATAGATAGATAGATAGATAGATAGATAGATAGATGATAGATAGATAGACAGATTTAAAAGTCAAGGGTTTTTTTTCATTGTGTATCTTTCTGCCTGCCTGTCTTAAATGAAACATTTAGTAACACAAGCATTGTGTTGAGTTCCGAGTTCTACACGTGGAATTACAACTGAAGTTTAAACAATGCTTGGGATAAACACACATCTATCACCTGACAAAAATTAATTAATTAATTATTTTTTAAAATTATAATAATAAATAAATAAAATTGAGTAAATAACAATAACAGTAATAACAACACCAAAAACCATCAATATCTTCCTATCCCGGGTCATTGGGAAAGACATAATAGCAGGGATGAAATCCAGCAGGTTCTGACAGGTTCTGGAGAACCAGTAGTGGAAATTTTGAGCAGTTCGGAGAACCGGCAAATACCACCTCCGGCTGGCCCCAGAGTGGGATGGGAATGGAGATTTTGCAATATCCTTCCCCCAGGAGTGGGGAGGGAATGGAGATTTTGCAAAATCCATCCCCCTGGAGTGGGGTGGTAATGGAGATTTTGCAAAATCCTTCCCGCTGGCGTGGGGTGGGAATGGAGATTTTGCAGTATCCTTCCCCTGCCACACCCACCAAGCCATGCCCACAGAACCGGTAGTAAAAAAAGTTGGATTTCACCACTGCACAATAGTTAGATAAGAATATCAAAACCAGTCTGGGTGACTGTGCAATAAACCACTAAATAAGTAAGTAAGTAAGTAAGTAAGTAAGTAAGTAAGTAAGTAAGTAAGTAAGTAAATAAATAAATAAATAAATAAATAAATAAATAAATTTGTCTGAAATGGTATATATATATATATTTCTTGACCATAACATCAAAATATTCTTTTCCTGAAAAAAAGTTTCTGAAGCTCTTCCTACATGAGTGTTGTCATATACTCTTAGAATCAGAGGTGGGCTGCTGCCGGTTTGGACCAGTTCAGGCGAATCGGTAGTTCCAAGCAGCGGCTGGGTCCGCCCACCTGCCCTGGTGCTATCCCATCCTCTATAATCGCCGTGTTTTTGTTGCTGCGCGCATACTCAAATTTTCAGTTCTGGGCGAATCGGTTGTTACATTATGTGATGCCCACTTCTGCTTAGAATCTACTTACCAACAGAGGTTAAATCTTTGTGCTCACAGGTTATCTGGATGCTTTTCAAATTGATGTTTCTTGATGGGACTCCATTCTTTGTTCCCCTCTTTCTAGGAGGCCTGTTGTTTGACTTTAGTGATTTTTGTCCGAGTTTGAGTCTCCTTTGGGAATGTGTACACAATTCCGCAACTCTGTTTTAAGTGCTACATTCTTCCTTGACCTCAGCTTCAAAAGGGGAACATTCGCTTCTTGAAATCCACATGAAACAAATATGGATTTTGTGTGTTAGGTTTTTATTATTATTATTATTATTTTAATGAACTGCCTAGAGGCCAATTGGATTCAGAGAGTGTATAAATCTCATCAATAAATAATACATTTACTGATAACTCTGGATAAAATGAAAGTGTGTGCAAAATCTTGCAAAATCTCCAGGCTTCTCTCAATGCACGTTTCACTTTGTTCTTCTTACACATATCCCCGTTTACCTCACCAAGTCATTTTTTTTTTTTCATTACTGTTGCTGGTTATCCATGAAGTTTCTCGCTATCTCACTCACTGTCACAACTACCACCTCGCTCCTGCTATACCTCGGTGGCAGTCTGCCATAAACCCTATAAGGAGGGAGAAAGTGAAAGTAATGGAAGTAAACATGCCTCCCTGAGACAATGTTTCAAGGTCGCTCCCCTGAGAGAAGAAGGCAGCTGCAAACCAGCATACACCCAGAGAGACCGTTTCATAAACATCTTCTTCAAAACTGTCTGGACAATAGGTGGGGCCAGCAATGGGAAAATGCCTAAGACAGGGAAAGTTACACTTAGAGATTTTGGTGCGTGAATTTCAGTTCTGGCTTTGCTTTACTGAAGTTCTAATAAAACAGTGCCTTTTGCAACAAATGGAGCCAAAGGATTTACTTAGAGGTGCAAGCTAAGGTCAGGCTGACGCACACAATTTCCAGTTCTGCAGAATTATTTTTCCCTGTCTACACTTTGCCTAATGCCTACAATCCTCTGTGCAACAATATTTTTGCCCTTGAGACATTCACACTACTGAGACTGTCCTATCGTTGATAGGACATGCACCATGAGTAGCTAGGTCCATCTTCTATGTATAAGAAAAAAAAGAACCTTATATTTACTTGCATTTTACAAAGTTTGACAGAATGGGGAAATGGAGAAGGAGAACATTTATGCAATATACAATATCTGAGGTTCCTTATCTTTAAGATAAGCTTGGCTGGACCTCAGTGTTCTTACAAACTGGGAGAAAACAAGTTTTGAATCTCTGAAAGATTTGGTAAGATGGATGTGGAATCCAATGGTGTTACTGACATACACTGACACCTGAGAGCTAACTCATTTCAAATTGTGCACTTGGAATCACACATGTAAAACCTAAGAAAAATATACATTTTCGATTCCAAGATTCAATTTGTCCAGAGCAATCCAGATTTCATAACTTAAATATATGACATATCTCAGATTCAGACACTAAAATCCTATTGAAGAGAAAATGAAGTTAGAAGTGTTTTTATTTCTTACATGACCAATTAAAAGGGAATATCTGAGCTATTCTTTAGCAAGAGGATTAATGTGGAAATATTAATGAATGTCTTAATGATTTTATATTAGCATTTATCTGCAAAAACAATGGAAATGTAAAAAGTATACTGCAAAAATCTAAGCAAAAATCAAACTTTTTGATTTGTATATTTTATATTTTGAATCCAACATATACCAATGTACTCTAAATCATCTACAGTTAAAATCAACAAAATAAAATTTAGAAGCCAAAAATTGTTAAATATTTACCTTGAATGCTTAATGAAATGCTTATAAATATATTAAAGTAATATGTTTCATTTTAGTAATTATCTCCTTTTAAGGCATGCCTTCTTGACAACAAATCAAAAATATTTATTTTCAGAAGGTGATGAGGTTGGGCGCTACCATCTAAGTAGCATTAGTATTCCTAGAAATCCATCTTTAAGTACCATCCAAGGTACAGTAGTTAATTCAGATAGAAGAAATATATCACAATATTGAGAAACAAAGAACTTTGTGTTTTGGAGAAGTTTGAGAACTATCCGACATTTCTTCCTTCCATGAATAGTCCAAGTTCTTTCATAGATGATAAGAAAGACTTAGAAATAGATTTGGAAATAGATTGAGTTCAGATTTAATGGGAACACACGTATATACGTAAGAACAGGCATCTCAAAGTCAAAGCCAAAAATAAAAAGATAATTGTATTTAAGAGGGAGTCAAGCTATTCTCCAAAGCACCTGAAGGCAGGACAAGAAGCAACGGATGGAAACCAATCAAGAAGAGAAGCAACCTGGAATTAAGGAGAAATTTCCTGACAGTGAGAACAATTAATCAGTGGAACAACTTGCCTCCAGAAGTTGTGAATGCTCCAACACTGGAAGTTTTTTAGAAGATTGGACAACCATTTGTCTGAAATGGTAAAAGGGCGTCCTGCCTGAGAAGAAGCTTGGACTAGAACCCTTCCAACTCTGTTATTATATTATTCTGTAATTAATTGCAGATTTTTCTAGCCTCATTTCATGGAGTCCTTCTTGTTCATTAAGCAGAAAATCCTCCTGCAATTACAAAGCAGAAATTTGTCTCTCAATGGAGGGAGGTCATCGGCTCTTGGCGTGTCTCCTGGGTCTCTACAGTGGAGCATTCAGATCAAATAAATCTAACCACTCTTCTCGGTTTGGGCTTTTGTTTAATTAGTATAAAGAAGTCGTGTCTCTAACTCCCACTTTATTGTAAATAAAACAATGTAGACAACCTTGTCAAGCAAGAGCTAATCAACAGAACGCCAACGTTAGAACTGACAGGTGTCTGGCCATATAGGATTGACGTGCTGCTGAAATTTACCTCAGCTTGACCGAGATGTTGAAGGAAATCTGAATCTCACATAATGAGATGCCTAACCTTTGAAGTATGCTTCAAATTTAGCTTGATTCCTGTTGACTTTTCAGTTCAATTATGGGATTGTAATTTTGGCAGAAGTAGAGAAATGATTCTTTACTGGTTTCTGTTTAGCTTCTCTCAAATTTCCTGGTGGACTCTCACTCAAGCGACAAGAAGGCCTACTGATTCTTAGCTTTTGGAGAATGTCTAAAGTTGAGTAAGAGATGCCAGCTAGGCGGACAACCAAATATGCAAAAAACAAAAACAAAATGCAAATGGTATTTTGTATCTTTTTTTTTTAAAAAAAGAGGTTTATTAATAAAATTTGCAGGTTTATGTATTTTATTGTTTTGTTTATTGGCCCAAAGGCTGTAATAGAGATTTGATTTGGTGCCTCTTCTCCCAAATGATTTTGCAACCAAGACTGATCGCTACAAGTGGTCTTAAAAAGCAGAAAAAGAGATCCACTTATTTTTTGTGCCTCCGTGAAATATTAAGAAACAGAAGACCTAGTCTTTTTAAGCGGTTTGGTTTTGGTTCTTCCACAAAATCATATAGTGTGACATCTTATTGAATTATGTAGTTTTCCTTCATCGTCCTTTCACTGCTGAGAACGTCTAGACTCTAAAGATGGAATCATTTTGCTACAACTTTGATTTATTGGGAACTCAGCATTTATTCCCAAACCTTTGCCCTTGTTGTGGTCTGGATTTGTCTGCAAAGAGCTTGCAAATGTTAAACTATTTATTATTCACTGTTTAAACTTTCAGATGCAACTTCCAGGGAATATTTCATCTGTCAGTTGACTTTAAGAAGCTGACCATTAGAATTCAAGTCAGAAACTTTAGCTTGTGCAGTACTTTTACTACTTGTTAGCAAGGCCTTTCTTTCTTTCTTTCTTTCTTTCTTTCTTTCTTTCTTTCTTTCTTTCTTTCTTTCTTTCTTTTTTCCACTTCCTCTGTCTGTCTCTCTCTCTCTTTCTGTCTCTCCCTCCCTCCCTCCCCCTCCCCTCCCTCCCTCCTTCCTTTCCCTTTCTTTCTTTCTTTCTTTCTTTCTCTCTTTCTTTCTTTCTTTCTTTCTTCTTTCTTTCTTTTTTTCCACTTCCTCTGTCTGTCTCTCTCTCTCTTTCTGTCTCTCCCTCCCTCCCTCCCCCCTCCCCTCCCTCCCTCCCCCTCCCCTCCCTCCCTCCTTCCTTTCCCTTTCCTTCTTTCTTTCTTTTTCTTTCTTTCTTTCTTTCTTTCTTTCTTTCTTTCTTTCTTTCTTTCTCTCTCTCCCTCCCTCCCTCCCTCCCTCCCTCCCCCTCCTTCCTTCCTTCCTTCCTTCCTTCCTTCCTTCCTTCCTTCCTTCCTTCCTTCCTTCCTTCCTGTCTTGCAATGACCCATTAGTGATTTATCTCAATTTGAAGAGAATTACATTAACTAAAATCACTGACCTTATTTAATTTGGGCTTTATGGACCAAATTTAAATATTTCTATATGACTTAATGATGTTAGACCTAGAGAGAGAAATCAATGCTGAAATGTTCTTTTCTTGGCCTAATAGCAGCAGCAATTTTCATCCTCAATCATTGAACAGCTCCTTGTCTATTGCAATGCTGTTGCAACATTATTAGTAAAGCTGTTTAGTAATCACATATCATCTTCCTCTATTGTTCCATTATACCAAGTAAACCTCCAATGTCAAGTCAAATAACCACATAAGATGAGGCTTTATATCTCTTCGTATTGTGAAAGGACTGTGATGCAAGCCACTCTTTCAATTAAAAACCAAGTATCTGTAAGACGATTAAAATGTAAAAAAAGGCCAGACACCTTTCTAGAATTAGCTATATAATGAAATGATTGTCAGCTAATGCAGTTTTTACACTTGCAAACTTCCTACCTACTGTATGTAGTTAAGAAAAATGGATTCAATGCCAACAATGCTTCATCTCCTGTCTTACATACCACAAGGAGGCAGTAGGGTATAGCCAGAAAAATTAGGTTTTCTTCTGGGTTCCCTCTTTGCCAGCCTGACTGTTCTTTGTTAATGTTAGGTCACTTCCTTCCTCGAAACACAAATGCATACAGCACATGCTTTTTAACTGTCTTTCTAGTATGGTATAAAAGGTAAAGGTAAAGGTTCCCCTCGCACATATGTGCTAGTCGTTACCAACTCTAGGGGGCAGTGCTCATCTCCGTTTCAAAGCCGAAGAGCCAGCACTGTCCGAAGACGTCTCCATGGTCATGTGGCCGGCATAACTCAATGCCAAAGGCGCATGGAACGCTGTTACCTTCCCACCAAAGGGGGGTCCCTATTTTTCTACTTGCATTTTTTATGTGATTTCGAACTGCTCGGTTGGCAGAAGCTGGGACAAGTCACGGGAGCTCACCCCATTACGCGGCACTAGGGATTCGAACCGCTGATCTGCCGACCTTTCGATCGGCAAGCTCAGCGTCTTAGCCACTGAGCCACCACGTCTGATATAGTTAGCTATATATTTCCTGAAAACAAATCTCAGTTATTCACCCAGCTACAAAACCTAATTCTTTGCTCAGGTCAGATTCTACTTTTCAGAATATTCACAGTGAACTCTCCAACCCCCAACATGTACCAAAAGTGTCACAAAAAATGCATATAAGTAGGCCTTGTTTAGTGACCACAATTGACACCAACCTTTCCATCATAAATGTTGCATTTCCAAAATGGTAGTGAGCTATCCATTCAGAGGTAAAATGCTCTTGGATCAGATGATCTGGTAGCGATCTTGGCCGGTGGTTCAGCAAAGCTTGCCCACCCACCCGTTTTTTTTTTTTTTTTACCTTCTGCACATGCTCAGGAGGTTTTGCGCATATGCAAAAGGTCTGGGTGCGCATTTAACAGACCTGTTAGGAAGGTAAGAAGATTTCACCCCTGTATCCATCCCACTTCTACTTACACAAAGTCACTTCTTTGGCCACACAGTAACTTGTAACCAATAGGTATTGAAACATAAAATATAAGTTATGTTTGACAAGTCGAGAGGAATATTTCTATCCAGGCTATGTTCTATGCTAAGAGTGGATGACCTACTCCGGGATTTTTCTGAACCAAAGAATGGGATAGAAAATACAATAAATAGAAAGTCAAATAAGTCAAATGTCTACGGAGATTCTCACTCATCCAGGTCATGGTTGTCCCAAAGGTGCTTTTTCAAGAAGCTCTCCATAGAATCTCCATAGACATTTAGCCATGCAATTCAGAGCTGAAGAAGCTTCTTGGATGAGAAGCAAATGTCTTCAAAAGCAAAACTAGAAAGCACAATTGCCTCTTGAAAAAGCACCTTTGGGACAAGTCATCTTTATCTCCTCCTCCTCCTCCTCCTCCTCCTCCTCCTCCTCCTCCTCCTCCTCCTCCTCCTCCTCCTCCTCCTCCTCCTCCTCCTCCTCCTCCTCCTCTTCTTCTTCTTCTTCTTCTTCTTCTTCTTCTTCTTCTTCTTCTTCTTCTTCTTCTTCTTCTTCTTTTTCCATCATCATCATCATCATCATCATCATCATCATCATCGGTAAGGTCTGCACATTGAATGTGGTTTGTCAGCCAGTTACAGATCTGTCTGGTGGTAATGTTTATCCCACATTTCTCTAGCTTACCAAGAAGTAGATTGTGGTCAACTTTGTTGAATGCCTTACTGAACTTTGGTATAAGGCAATGTCAATGCAAACCAAGGGCAGCTCTGTATTCCATAGGCAATGTGCATGGTTATCTTGCATTGGATAAGTGCATATACTGTATAATAGTTCTACGGATTGCTAGATGTTTCAATTTTCTGCTCTTCAGTTTTCAGTTCTTGGACTTCTGCAAAAGTTATCACAAACACATATTCTCTTTGCTAGATTCCAGTGCATATTCTCTTGGGATATTTAAGATAAGATCTCTATAACTGAGTTCAGAAATTTTCCTGAAAATGTTTCCATGGAATGCAGAAAAGGGGGAGGGGGGAAGAGAGATGGGAAGACTACACATTCAGATGAATTTTCTAAAATATATTTGATGGAAGATTCAACTCGTAAAGAGAGAAAACAAATCAGAGACAAATGTGTGCGCATAGAATGAAAATCAACTTTTGGAAATAATGCAGAAATTTTGGTACTGATGGCCTACAATAATGATGACTGAATTTACTATTTATTTCATGAATTTAATGAGTTAGTGATAATGATAACACACTACTCTTAACAATCATTTCAGGGGCAAATATTAGTATGATGCCATACACAAGATGGTGCAAAAAAGGAAAAGAGAGTGGAAGAGAGAGAGGAAGGAAGGAAGGAAGGAAGGAAGGAAGGAAGGAAGGAAGGAAGGAAGGAAGGAAGGAAGGAGGGTTCTACTTATCTTTACCACCAATTCACAACAAGATTGCTCACCCACCTTGCTTCTGTGCATGCGCAGATCGCTGATGATGACATCCAGGGTGGTGGGCGGGGCCTCCTACTGGTTTTACTACCCGTTCTTGCAATCCGGTCCGAACCGGGGCAACCCACCACTGGAAGGAAGGAAGGAAGGAAGGAAGGGAGGGAGGGAGGGAGGGAGGGAGGGAGGGAGGGAGGAAGAAAGAAAGAAAGAAAGAAAGAAAGAAAGAAAGAAAGAAAGAAAGAAAGAAAGAAAGAAAGAAAGAAAGAAAGATTCAATTCAATGCAAAAATAATAGTATTTGACTTCTCTATAGTTATTTCCTGGAACATCAGATTGATATCCCTTCTCAGTATTAAGCAACCAGTGTTTCTTTTAAAGCTCTGTTAAAAATCTTCAAATCCTCTAAAATTCTTTCAATTTAAAGTTGTTGTTTTTTTAATTGGCAATTATTTCTAAATCATTGGCCTTTAACCACATCTGGGAAAATGTAATATTTGGGCAAACCTTGCCAAAATTGATGAAGGACCAAGAAGTGTTTGTATATTAAAATTAGCTTTATGCAGGAATCATAAATATGTTCGCCATTAGAGAAACGGCCTCGCAAAGACAGGATAATTTTATTCCATAAGCAACTCATAAAAAAGCAAGCTTTTGTTGGGTGACAAATGTTGATGTACCATTACAGCTATGAAAGTTCATCTTTTTGTCTGTTTCGGCAGAAAGCTGAAAACAGAAAAGCTGAAAAATATTTATTCAATTGGAACATTTGCATACCACTTTCCACTTAAAAACAAAAATAAAGTGGTTTTAAAATAAATTCCACTTGAAAACTTTACCTGTAGAAGTGATGGATGGCAAAAGATCCACTTGAAGTTCTACTTCCAATGAGCAAGTTTAAAACCAACAAGCCCTGCTCTTTTTTTGTTTATAGACATAGAACAGAATTATAGAGTTGGAAGGGACCTTGGAGGTCTTCTAGTCCAACCCCCCTGCTTAGGCAGGAAACCCTACACCACTTCAGACAAATGGTTATCCAACCTCTTCTTAAAAACTTCCAGTGTTAAGAATATTTACAACTTCTGGAGGCAAGTTGTTCCATTGATTAATTGTTCTCACTCTCAGGATATTTCTCCTTAGTTCTAGGTTGCTTCTCTTCTTGATTAGTTTCCACCCATTGCTTCTTGTCCTGCCCTCAGGTGCTTTGGAGAAAACCCTTGACTCTCTCTTCTTTGTGGCAGCACCTGAGATATTGGAAGACTGCTATCATGTCACCCCCATTAATCCTTCTTTTCATTAAACTAGACATACCCAGTTCCTGCCACCGTTCTTCATCTGTTTTAGCCTCCAGTCCTCTAATCATCTTGGTTGCTCTTCTCTGCACTCTTTCTAGAATCTCAACATCTTTTTTACATCATGGCGACCAAAACTGAATGCTGTGTTCCAAGTGTGGCCTTACTAAGGCATTATAAAGTGGTATTAACCCTTCACGTGATCTTGATTCTATCCCTCTGTTTATGCAGCCTAGAACTGTGTGGGCTTTTTTTGGCAGCTGCTGCATACATACAGGATACTCCTCTTTTTCTCTAGGACAGTGATAGTGAATCTTTTTGGCACCATGTATCAAAAAGGTAGCATGCGCACCTGGGACACAACCTGGAAGAAGAGCTGTCCAAGGTGCATGTGCGTGCCTAAAAATGAACTTCCGGTTTCAGCTACTGAACTTCTGGTTTGAGCCAGCTACTCTTCCGGGTTTCTGGCGCGCATGTGCACACGACGATCAGCTGGCTAGCATGCATGCTCATGCAGGAAAATGGAAGACCAGCTCTTCTAGTTTCCGGCATTGCCACATGCAAAAAGGCCAGCTGATTGTCATGTACCCATGCACGCCAGAAACCTGAAAGAGGAATGGGCGATGCCGCGCGTGACATGGCTCCACGTGCTACTTTGGGCACGCGTGCCATAGGTTTCCCATCATGGTTCTAGGACCTCCTCAGTTTACAAAGAGATCACGTTTTATTTTATTCCCCCCAAAAAAGTCATGTCAGGTTAGTTGAGCTGAAAGAGACTGACAGGTCGAAAATCACTCAATGAATTTCCAAAACTAATTGAGGCTACTTGGAGGTTTATCTGTGTCCTTTCTCTAAAAGAATGCAAATGACCAGCTGCCTGCAAGGAATATAAATCCTTCCATTCACCGCTATCCAGTCAGAGCTGAAGAAGCTTCTTAGATGAGAAGTAAAATATCTTCAAAAGAAAAACCAGAAAGTCCCGTTGCCTCTTGAAAAAGCACCTTTGGGACAAGTCATCTTTATCTCCTTCTTCTCTTTCTTCTTTTTCTGCTCCTCCTCTTCCTCCTCCTCTTCTCCCCTTCCTCCTCCTCCTCCTCCTCCTCCTCCTCCTCCTCCTCCTCCTCCTCCTCCTCCTCCTCCTCCTCCTCCTCCTCCTCCTCCTCCTCTTCTTCTTCTTCTTCTTCTTCTTCTTCTTCTTCTTCTTCTTCTTCTTCTTCTTCTTCTTCTTCTTCTTCTTCTTCTTCTTCTTCTTCTTCTTCTTCTTCTTCTTCTTCTTCTTCCTCCACAACCTGGATGACTGAGAATCTCTATAGACACTCCCTCTCTTCTCATTCCTTAAGTAGTTTCTACCCTGAATCTAAGTCTCGTACGTAGGTAGTTGTAGGCCTAACCAGGACAGACCTTGACTTCCAGCTGAGTTTCACTTCCGCCGATAAGTCCAACATCTTTTCAGCAATGGGTGAAAGCAAGCTAAGTAATGGGACCCATAGGGAGTCTAGCCCAACGGTAAAGATATTTAGGTTGTATACTGTGCCGACAAAGATGTTTATTCCTGTGTTTATTTTAAACATGTTTTTCCAATATGAACGATGTTTCTTAGCACAGAAAAATTCAGAGAGTTTTGGTAAAGAATGGGAAGGTGAGAAGGGGCAGGCAGCAGGGGCCAGAGATATAGATATACCGTAGACATATACATGCATCTTTCCAGAGTATATGCTCATTAGCTTTTCCTCCAGCAACTGTTGCCTTGAGAACAGTAGGAGAGCTACAGCCTGACACCTTAATTTAACTTTCCAAAGTATATCCGAGCGAGCTGAATCTAAGCCTACACAAGCAGCATTCTGCCTCGCAATGGGAAACTCTCTGAATGAGAGGAAATGCCGCACAGTTTGGAAGAAAACCTGGAGAGACAAATACAGAATGCTTAAAATACTCAATTAAGTGCCAGAGCTCGGCTAAGTCAATTTTGCCACTAGGTTTTTTTTCTTTCTTTCTTTCTCAAAGTTCTGTACAGAGTTTGTTGCCTGGATCTCACTTATAGGGTTAGACTTCAACAAATCGTCTTCAGACTTTTAAGTTGCAGACTGTCTGGTTTTTTTTTTTTTTCCTGAAGTCCTACCTCGACGTCTTCCAATTTGAGCCTTTTACATTTCAAAGAATTTCTCCCACTCGGCTATCGATATTAAAATAGTATTTTCTCTCCTTTTCCTTCACCACCTCAACTGTCAGTTCTCTGGAGTGTCTCGCTTTTAGCCATAGGCACATTTCAAATGTGATGATCTGCCATTGTAATGATTTCCTGCGTTGTATGTGTAGAGTTGCCACCAAAAGCAAAGATCTCATATATTTAAATATCGGAGTGATTTGGATGGCTGCATGTCCGCTTCTATAGTTATCTTCTATGACTTCAGATTATTTAATCTTCCAGCCTAGAAGAGTGCTTTCTAGTGGGGCAGGAGGTCTTTCCACCTCTCCAGATGTTTGAGTGGGAATGCAAGGTTTAGTCTTGGATTTTCAGGTACGCAAATTATTGAGTGATGGGGGGTGGTCCTTGGTGCTCTCTGAGCTTGGTTGTTTTCTTGCAGATGTTTCATTACCCATCTAGGCAACATCATCAGTATTGGAAGGGAGTTGTGTTTGCAGAGAGGAGGAGGAGGAGGAGGAGGAGAACTGAAGAGTCCTTGGTGCTCTCTGAGATTGGGTGTTTTCCTGCAGATGTTTCATTAGAATAGAATAGAATAGAATAGAATAGAATAGAATAGAATAGAATAGAATAGAATAGAATAGAATAGAATAGAATAGAATAGAGGAGTGGAGTGGAGTGGAGTGGAGTAGAGTAGAATTGAATTGAATTGAATTGAATTGAATTGAATTGAATTGAATTGAATTGAATTGAATTGAATTGAATTGAATTGAATTCTTTATTGGCCAAGTGTGATTGGACACACAAGGAATTTGTCTTTGGTGCATATGCTTTTAGTGTAGATAAAAGAAAAGATACATTCATCAAGAATCATAAGATATAACACTTAATGATAGTCATAAGGTACAAATAAGCAATCAAATCATACTAGGAAACAGTCAATATAAATCGTAAGGATACCAGCAACAAGGTTACAGTCATGCAGTCATAAGTGGGAGGAGATGGGTGATAGGAACGATGAGAAGATTAATAGTAGTGCAGATTTAGTGAATAATTTGACAGTATTGAGGGAATTATTTGTTTACCCAAGTAGGTAACATCATCAGTGCTAGAAGGGAGTTGCATTTGCAGAGAGGAGGAGGAGGAGGAGGAGGTGGTGGATTATGGCATCCTTGGTGCTCTCTGAGCTTGCTTGTTTTCTTACAGAAGTTTCATTACCCAACTAGGTAACATCATCAGTACTGGAAGGGAGTGGCAAATCCCACTCGTTGGTAGCACCGACGAAGTTACCTAGCTGAATCTGAGCTGAAAATTGTCTCTTCTACTGACGCTGAGCAGCAGGCCTTCACTTCTCATAGACCAAGCAGTTTCCATACCCTTAAACTACAAACCAATTCCCTTCGTTCAGGTGACGCATTTGAAGATCTTTGAGAGAAACCAAGGCATTTCGGAAAGAGTGGTAGCATTTTTCAGTGCACCTTCTTTGACATTAAAAAGAAAAAAAAATCAGTATCCTGCTGTCATCACAACAGGGTCAGGCACCTCTGTTGGTGAGTAGAACTTGGTTTCAGTGGCTAGACTCAGTAGTCTAGAATAGAAGAAATGGGAAATGAGGCATGTTTGATATAACTAGAGCAGAGGTCTTCAAACTTGGCAGCTTTAAGACTTGTGGACTTCAGCTCCCAGAATTCTCCAGCCAGCATAGCCAGGATACTTCAATTCTGGGAACTGAAGTCCACAAGTCTTAAAGCTGCCAAGTTTGAAGACCTCTGAACTAGAGTAAGGTAATATTACTCTGGTAATGTTGTACTACTAACTAGAGCATACAAAACATTTGCTAGACCAATTCTTGAATACAGCTCATCTGTCTGGAACCCGCACTGTGTATCAGACATTAATACAGTTGAGAAAGTCCAGAGATATTTCTCAAGAAAAGTCCTCCATTCCTCTAACCTCAATAAAATATCTTATGCCACCAGACTCCAAATCTTGGGCTTAGACAACTTAGAACTACGCCTTAGTCTGACCTAAGCAAAGTACATAAAATTATCTGCCACAATGTCCTACCTTTCAATGACTACTTCAGCTTCAACCACAACAATACATGAGCAAATAATAGATACAAACTCAAGGTAAACTGTTCCAAACTCGATTGCAGAAAATATGACTTCAGTAACAGAGTGGTCAATGCCTGGAATGCACTACCTGACTCTGTAGTTTCTTCTCCAAAACCTCCAAAACTTTAACCTTAAACTGTCTACTGTTGACCTCACCCCTTTCCTAACAGGTCTGTAAGGGGCGTGCATAAATACACCAGCGTGCCTACGGTCCCTGCCCTAATATTCCTTTTTTACTTACTCTTTTCATGTATTCAAATTATGTTTATACTTTTACCTGTTATCTTATATATGCTTGACAAATACACTTATAATTATGATTATGAATATGAACTGCAGGATGGATACTAGGGAACAATTCATGAGCCCCTACAGTTACGCCTTCTACATCTTAAGCTGAGTTTATGTTCTCGCCGAGATATGAGACATGGGCAAAATTTGAAACCTGGAGATGCAACCTGCTACAGAACAAAATCCATTCATTTTTTTCACAGGCTGTAAATTGTTTTTCTTTTATTTTGCATGGCCAGGTGTTTCTTCTGTAAACTGGCCTTTCCCCCCCCCCCCCTGAAAAATCCATTTTTACCTGCACAGGCCTCTTAGGTGACACTGATCTATAAGCTAGCTCTCCTTGAAATTGTGATTCAGTTCATGCTGCCTGTTCTTTGTGATGTATCTTTTTTCTTTCCAAAGACTCCTCTGTTTATTTATTTCAGGGAATTAGTTTCTCGGGGACTCTTTTTCTTTTTGTTAATGCCATGTTTTAGAAGTTTGATCTGAAAAAGCAAAAGCAATCCAAACTAAACCCAACCCAACCCAAGAGTTCTCATTCATCATTGGTGGGCAAATATGCAGAATTGATTTTGTTTATGCTGTAGCTAGCTTCTTCGTTTTCTTTGTTGGGCTACAAAGAAAAGAAGCAGCGTTTTATGAAGGTAAGATTGTTTTGATGTCTTCTTGGTGATAAATAAGAGATAGATAGATAGATAGATAGATAGATAGATAGATAGATAGATTGATAGATAGATAGACAGACAGACAGACAGACAGACAGACAGACAGACATAAATAGGTAGGTAGGTAGATTATAGATAGATAGATAGATAGATAGATAGATAGATAGATAGATAGATAGATAGATAGATCGACAGATCGATAGGTAGACAGACAGATAGAGTTAAATAGGTAGATAGGTAGGTAGGTAGATATTTAGATATTTAGATAGATAGATAGATAGATAGATAGATAGATAGATAGATAGATAGATAGATAGATACACAGACAGACAGACAGACAGACAGACAGACAGACAGACAGACAGACAGATGGATGATAGGATAGAGATGGAGATGGGAATGGGAATGGAGAGACAGATATAGTTGGAGAGATAGATGATAGATATTTAGATATTTAGATAGGTAGATAGGCAGGCAGGCAGATAGGCAGAGATAAATAGGTAGATAGATATATTTAGATAGATAGATAGATAGATAGATAGATAGATAGATAGATAGATAGATAGATAGATAGATAGACAGACAGACAGACAGACAGACAGACAGACAGACAGACAGATAGTAGATAGATAGATAGATGATAGGATAGAGATGAAATGGGAAGATGGAGAGATAGATGATTAATAGATGGATGGATGGATGGATGGATGGATGGATGGATGGATGGATAGATAGAAGAGAGAGAGAGAAAGAGAGAGAGGTGATGGAGACATACAGACAAATAGAGAGACAGAGAAATAGGTACAGAGAGATTCATGGACTACCTGGATTGTTGGTTGGTTGGAAGGAAGGATAGTGATGGCCAGAGAGCTAGTAGATGAACAGAAAAACAGACAGGGGAGAACAGACTATCCAAGCATAACCATTTAAAAAATTCTTTATGAGTTCAAAGATTTGAAATCCAAGTTGAGCAATTCTGGTTATTGGGCCTAAAGGCAGAGCATGAATGTTTTGCCGCTTTCCAGGAAGTTTGAAATTAAGCAAGTACTTTGAAGAACGCTGTCACCTTGAAACCTTTTTTCATTCACTCTGCTCAGTGGACATTCGATTTGCAAAAGTACAAAGCCGAACAAGGAGCATGGAAATTGGCATACATGGTAAAAGGGCATTAGCGGTATAATCAGGCATAGCTGTGTTAAGCGAACGTAATTTTGTTTGGCAAGTAAATGAAACAGAAAACTCACGCTGTGTCAAATGTTGGTTTAGTTCTACTGGAGCAAAAATTATTTTCCATTCCCTTCTAGTGTGACTTAGGCTGAGATTCAGCAACGAGAAGGTGGAGCCAGCCAGATGTATAACAGCTGGATCAGTTCTGCAGGGCCCTCATTTAATTCAATGGAACTGAAGTGTGGGAGCATGGAGGTGATCATATTTGCCTCTCTACTCAAACTCTGGAAGCTCTAGAAGACAAGGAATAAGTATCCCCTTTGTCCACCCATGCTTTACCTTTTAATTTCACTTAGTTGCGCAGATATTTTACCCGTGGGAAATGCAAAGTATTGTATGCTGAACGTGATACCTGATTCGAGATTGGCAAAGTTCCATTCTCTTTTGCAAGAGAATGAAGCTTCTCATTCTTGGCATGGTACATTACGTACGATTGGAATATAGAATAGAATAACAGAGTTGGAAAGGACCTTGGAGGTCTTCTAGTCCAACCCCCTGCTTAGGCAAGAAACCGTATACCATTTCAGAGAAATTTCTTCTTAAAAACTTCCAGTGTTGGAGCAACAACTTCTGGAGGCAAGTTGTTCTACTGATTAATTGTTTTAACTGTCAGAAAATTTCTACTTAGTTCTAAATTGCTTCTCTCCTTGATTAGTTTCCACCCATTGCTTGTTGTCCTACTTTCAGGTGCTTTGGAGAATAGCTTGACTCCCTCTTCTTTGTGGCAGCCCCTGAGATATCAGAACACTGCTATTGTCAGGTTTCGATGTCATCTTGAGACAGCTATCATATCTCCCCTAGTCTTTCTTTTCATCAAACTAGACATACCCAGTTCCAGCAACCGTTCTTCATATGTTTTAGCCTCCAGTCCCCTAATCATATTTGTTGCTCTTCTCTGCACTCTTTTTTACATCATGGCAACCAAAACTGGATGCAGGATTCCAAGTGTGGCCTTATCAATGCATTATAAAGTGGTATTAACCCTTTACATGATCTTGATTCTATCCCTATGTTTATGCAGCCCAGAACTGTGTTGGCTTATAGTCTCTTTCATTATGTAGTGCTTTCTCCCTCTCTCTGCCAATGGTATATACATTGGCAGAAGCAAATGTATATACCATGCATTGTCTGATTCCATGCCTGCATAGATGTTTCCTTAGAATTATAGAAAGGGAGAAATGAAATACAGGGCTGAAGTCAGAGCACCATATAACAAGGGACAGTATCTGTGGTTCTGAGAGGCTTAATCCAAGTGGGCTGCACAATAGCACTAAACTAAACTAAACTAAAACTAAAACGTGGTGGCTCAGTGGATAAGATGCTGAGCTTGTCGATCAAAAGGTCGGTAGCTCAGCAGTTCGAATCCCTAGTGGCGCATAACGGGGTGAGCTCCCATTACTTGTCCCAGCTTCTGCCAACCTAGCAGTTCCAAAGCACGTTAAAAATGCAAGTAGAAAAATAGGTAGGAAGGTAACAGCGTTCTGTGCACCTTTGGCGTTGAGTCATGCCGGCTACATGACCACAGAGATGTCTTCGGACATCGCGCTGGCTCTTTGGCTTTGAAACAGAGATGAGCACCGCCCCCTAGAGTCGGGAACAACTAGCATATATGTGCAAGGGGAACCTTTACCTTTTAAACACAATATCACAAGTTTATTATTACTATTATTTGTGGGGGGGGCTTCAAAACACAGAACATCTGATTTGTGATATTTTATGTGAGAATTTGCAAGGCTGGGAGATAGTTTTTGTAGTTTCACTGTCTTGCCAATCAACTAACCAGTTTGGTAAGCTAATAATAACATCCCCTTTGAGGAGGGCGATGGGGTAGCTGCCTTGGTCAGTTCCACAAACCTTGAAGAAACACAGTTACTCAGAGCAGAGTAAGAAATTAGACACACTCTCTGCAAAAGAGAGGCAGTTTGGTCTAGTGATGAAGGCACCAGGTGTTGTGGCCTGTCAGCAGCCTGTGCAGTTTGTAGCTGATTCCAACAGTGAGGAGGCTGGTGTGGTGCTGTGCCAGCAACCTGTGCAGCTGGCACTCGAGTCAGACAATGAGGAGGCTGGAGAAGATGTGATGCCAGAGGCAGGGATTCAACCAGGGCCTTCAGAACCTCCAGAAGCTCCCTTAAGTGAAGAGGAAGAAGAGGAGGAGCTTCTTCTCAATGCACGGGCATGCAGAGCTGCCCAAAGGCAGGAGTGGCTCCTCAGAAGGAGGTCTCCTTGAGAGTAAGGCTTGGGGCTAATTGGCCACTCCCCTTAGCCTATTTAAGGAAGGACAACAACTGAGGCAATTTGCAGGGAACAACTTTGTTCACTCTCCTTTGTGTCTTGATCTTAGTTCTCTGCAAATTGCTTCTGGGCTTTCTGCCAACCCTAGTAAGATTACGCTTATTTATTCTTTGGATTCTTGTAGGCTGTTAAGAAAGTTAATTAACAGCCTTTGTTTGAAAAAGACTGATTTAATTTAGTAAACTAAGGTTTGTACAGACTTTGTGTGTGCTGCGTTCTTTGGGGTCCTTAGCTGGGGCAGAACACCAGGTTAGAAACCAGGAGACTTTGAGTTCTAGTACTGCTGAGGCACGAAAGGCAGCTGGGTGAATTTGGGCCAATCGCTAGGAGATGGTGACCACAAAGGTGTTTTTTCAGGAGGCAACTGGACTTTCTGGTTTTTTCTTTTCTTTTTTTTTTTAAATATAATTTTTATTAAACATATTTCAACCTTTACACCACATTTCCACTCTTTACAGCATTCTAGTATCTGTATCCTTCATATATATATATATATATATATATATATATATATATATATATATATATATATATATATATATGTAGGTCTTTGGTTATTCGGGTCTTCTCCCACGTAAAATTGGAAGTGTCTTGGCGACGTTTCGACGAAGTCTCATTCGTCATCTTCAGGCTGGTGTTCTCGGCTTCATGCTTCCAGGAGCAATTGCTCCTGGAAGCACGAAGCCGAGAACACCAGCCTGAAGATGACGAATGAGACTTCGTCGAAACGTCGCCAAGACACTTCCAATTTTACGTGGGAGAAGACCCGAATAACCAAAGACCTACATACAAACACCCGCGAAAACCTGAGAAAACAAATATATATATATTCCAATTTTATAGCTTACCATTCTGTATATTATATAATTATTTAAATATTTAATTATACTATAATTGTTTATCTACGTACATACTTGATGCCTTTTACCTTATATATACAATTTACCTTATATATACAATATTTCCCAGTTTGGTATGACTCTTAAGTAGTCTTTATGTATGGACTTTACATCTATTTTCTAGCCAATTGTACCATAAATTCCAAATCTTATAATATTCCGTTTCTTCTCTATCTTTTAGTTCCATAGTTAACCTATCCATCTCTGCACAATCAAGCACCTTTTTTTTTATTATGTTTATATAAGAAGGAGTGCTATCTTGTTTCCAATTTTGAGCAAAAGTAATTCTGGCGATGGTTAATATATGGAGTATAATATATTGGATTTTTTTACATAGGTTTTCTCTTATTATGTCCAATAAAAATAATTCCGGTTTCAACTCGATTTTTTGTTTCGTGATTTCGTCTAACCATTGCTTTATTTTGACCCAACATTTCTTAGCTTTAGGACAAGTCCACCACATATGGAAGAAAGTTCATTGTTTATAATTACATCTCCAACATTCCACCAATCTATTTGGGAACATTTTGGCCAATCTTGCCGGGGGTAAATGCCAACGATAGAACATTTTGTAGAAGTTTTCTTTGTAGGCCACTGACATTGTTAATTTGTAATTCATCTCCCATATTTTTTCCCAGTGTTCTAATTCAATGCTATATCCAAAACTTTTAGCCCAAATTATCATGGCCTCTTTGACCATTTCTTCCTCCATTTTATATCTTAGGAAATAATTACTTTCTGGTTTTTCTTTGAACACGTTTCACTTCTCATCCAAGAAGCTTCTTCAGCTCCTCAGAGTCCAGTTGCCTCTTGAAAACACACCTTTGGGACAACCATGACCTGGATGACTGAGAATCTCCATAGACATCAGGAGATAGTGAGTTCTAGTCCCGCCTTAGACATGAAAGCCAGCTGGGTGACTTTGGGCCAGTCCCATTCTCTCTCAGCCCAACTCAGCTCCCAGAGTTGTTGTTGTTTAGAAAATAGGAGGAGGAAGGAATATTAGATATGTTCACCACTTTGAGTTATTTATAAAATCAAAGGCAGGATTAAAAAAATATATATCTAAAAAGAAAAAAAGCTCACGTACAAAGGCACATTTCCAAATTCTAGATATCTGTTAAATTATCAGAATTATTCCCAAACCAGCAAAGAAGATCATGGGATTCTGAAGAATGCTATTTTGCGTAGATAATACTGAAGAAACTGAGAGTCGAGAAATTAAAATTATTTTATTATTTAGTCCCTAAATGTGCATTATACAAAAAAACCCCAAAAACCATGGATCGAACAAATGGAGACTTGCCCTTAAAAAGGTCATCTGTCTTCTGTCATTTGGTGAAATGTATCCTCTGATGAAAATCCCTTAATTCCAGATAAGTAATTTGGGACAAAGACATATGTTTAGATCCTCTGCTCAAGCTATGTAAAGCTTTAGAGGTTAAAAGTTAGCCTGTTGAATTGGGCCTGGAAATAACCATCAACTGCAGCAGATGGCAAAGTACTAGCATATGATTATATCAGCTTGACCCAATTAGCTCCCTTGTGATGAACTAACCAAAACTTCTAGACTGTTATCAGAGACAATCTCACATATAATAGATTGCAGTATTCCAAAAACACAGCTTTTTGGTTACAGAATGGCTTTGTTTATCTGGTCCAAGGAAGTTATTACCTGGGGTTTACCTGAACACAAAAAAGGAGGCTGGGTTAAAACAGAAAGGATTTTTTTCCAGCCTGGCAGGCTCATTCAATTTCATTGTACACATGTTGTGCATTGGCAATAAAGGTTTAATTGATTGATTGATTGATTGGTTCTCAAAGCGATGATGGAAAAAGTTTCAGGGATATTGCATCTAGTTCTGAGGCTTACTCAGGTTCCTGTCTGCAATAAATTATTATTAATTTTTTTGGCATTAGAAGAAACACATTAATATGGGGGCAGCATTAAAAAAAAGGGGGGGATGCGGTGGCTCAGTGGCTAAGATGCTGAGCTTGTCGATTGAAAGGTCGGCAGTTCAGCAGTTCGAATCCCTAGTGTTGCGTAATGGGGTGAGCTCCCATGATTTGTCCCAGCTTCTGCCAACCTAGCAGTTCGAAAGCGCGTAAAAAATGCAAGTAGAAAAATAGGGACCACCTTTGGTGGGAAGGTAACAGCGTTCCATGCGCCTTTGGCATTGAGTCATGCCATCCACATGATCATAGAGACGTCTTCTGGCTCTTTGGCTTTGAAATGGAGATGAGCACCGCCCCCTAGAGTTGGAAACGACTAGCACATATGTGCGAAGGGAACCTTTACCTTTACCTACTAAAAAAAAACACATGAGTTTCCAGCTTGTCCTTCCTCATGAATAAGAGTGATGGACCAATAAACATTACATCACCATCTTTTACAACAGGATGCATTAGAATTGTTTTTAGATCACCTGAATTCCTGCACTGGAAAAGATTAAGGGGAAAAGAAACCCAGCATAGAATAACTGGCTTTTAAAATATAAGTGCATCTTCATTTTTTTTTTGTGAATGTATGTAACGTTCCCATTGGGTTTATGAGTGTGTAAATTATTGCCCTTAAATTAAGTTTGCTGTTCACTCAGAATAACTTTTGCAAGAAGATGGCATGGTGGATGATAAGGAGATCCCAAAAAAAATATTACACAACTTGAATTGTTTGTAACAGCGGTTGACAAATGCTGTTTAAGCCATGGGGTAGGAAGGGGTCATCTTTATTTGTCTGTAGCACTAATATCCTGCTGTTCTCAAAAAGACTCAAAATGACATTCTCAGTTTCTTCTTTGCAGGTTGAACTTCAGCTTCACAGTTGAGTGCAAATTTAAGTCACCCATTAACAACTACCACATTGGGGAGTAAATGTTTCTTTCTCAGTGATACAATGAGGAGAATGAGGAGAAGGAAGACAGAAGAAATATTAGATTTGGATAAGCCTGTAATCAAATTAACTATGTCATCCTATTTAAAGCACGGTAGGATGGGAGAAAGTGCCAGGTATCAACAGAGATTTAACATGGAAGGTCTCCAGAGGGCCTGCTTGACAAATTATGATAGTTTGTCCCCCAAAATGAAATTATGGTGGAAATAAAGGGGGGGGACCAGAATTTGAAAGCTGTACATTGCTTTCTCATAAATTTGGCATGTTTCTTCCAACTCATAGTTCTAAATCTCATTCAAATGTATGAAAGAATTAAGTCCAGTTATTTCTGACCTTTTGTCTACAGCCTCTTGAGCTTCTGAGTTGGATTGGCAGATAGAATTCTATTAGTCTGGTGTTGAGTCTTAGAGACAAAATGGACTGGATCTATTTAGAATGATCTGTTTTCAGCTTTGGTCTTTTTGATTTCTCAGTGTGTCAATTGTTGCAGCTCTAAGTGAATCTTCTGGCCATCCTCTTCTTCTTCTTCTTCTTCTTTCATCAGCGTGCCTACCATCCCTGTCCTAATGTTTTCTTTTATTTGTATCCTTTTCATGTATTTATAATTATGTTTACACTTGTATCTGCCATAAAATACATGATTGACGAAATAAATAAATATTTATTTATTTATTTATTTATTTATTTGTTTGTTTGTTTGTTTGTTTGTTTATTTAATTATACTTATATGCCGCCCTTCTCCGAAAGGACTCGGGGAGGCTCACAAAATTAAACGATAAAAACAATAAAAATAAACTACTAAAAACAATCAATTTAAAATCTCCCAATTAAGAATCATAAATAAATAAATAAATAATAATAAATAAATGAATAAATAATAAAATAAAATAAAATAAAATAAAATAAAATAAAATAAAATAAAATAAAATAAAATAAAATAAAATAAAATAAAATAAAATAAAAAAATAAAATAAATTTATCAATTTGTCAATTAGGTCTCCTAAAATATGTTCTCTGTGTACCCTTAAGATATAAGTCAAGTAGGAAGTCAAAGATATAAATTCAAGGTAGGTCTTAACACAGGATTGTTCTCATTATAGAAAGATAGTGACAATCTCCTCTTCTGTTAAATCTAGCCTTAAAACTATGCAATCTTTGCTTAATAAAATCAAATTGATGCTTCCTTTGTAAAAAAGGAAGAAAAAAACCCCCTCAACTCACATACTCAGAAAAGTTTACTAAGTTTTGCTTGTTAAACTTTGACCAAAAATAAACAATCTACCCTCTCTTATGAAAAAACAAAAAACAAAAAACCCTCTAATGTTGGCAGTTAATTAATTTTTACATTGACATGCTCTACAATTTTCCGAAACTAGAAAATTGAGAGGCGAGTAAAAAGATGGATAAAAATTGAAACACTAAAGAGGAGAAGAGATGATGGATAGAAAGAATTGCCTTTTAAACATTAAGGGAGCTTGTTGTAAGCTGAGAGAGTAAGAAATAAAATTAGATAGGGGAAATATTAGAACATATATTTTAATAGAATAAAGAAAAATAATAGCTAGAAAGATTAGAAGTTTATAGAGGTTACACATTTTTTTTCTGCTGTTTAAATAATATTCTGAGGATCACCTAAGTTTGATAAATGTGAGAAAGATTACTAATATTGTTATTGTAATTTGGATTAATATGAATGATGCCCAGAATCAACACTGTCCACATACAATATGGATGTATATTTTTTAAAAAATCTGAAACTAAGCATTGTGACTTCATAGCACTTATGAAACTGCCATTGACTCCCAGCATAAAGTTGCAATGTTATCACCCTTTTTAATTTATAAAACTGAAGTGGGACGATCAGGGAGAAAGGAAGATCACCAGAAACACTTCTGATTCCTTCCTAGAATGCTATTAAATATATCAGTTTTTATTTGTGGATCTAACATTGTCACATTTTAAATGCTAACTGAAAATAAAAGCATTGGTCATTTAGAATCATCAAACCATTGTTATGTCAGATTAACAATATTGTAATGAAGATGGCTCCTCCTCCTCCTCCTCCTTCTTCTATAGAGAATAGAATAGAATACTCCTTAATTTTGCAATACAGGGGTAGAGTAGAGAGCAGAGCAGAGCAGAGCAGAGCAGAACAGAACAGAACAGAACAGAACAGAACAGAACAGAACAGAAAGAATTGAATCGAAGAGAAGAGAAGAGAATTAGAGTAGAAGAGAACAGAAAGAATAAATAGAAAATAGAATAGAATAGAATAGAATAGAACAGAACAGAACAGAACAGAATAGAATAGAATAGAATAGAATAGAATATAGAAATAGAATATAGAAATAGAATATAGAAATTGGAATGGAATGAACAGAACAGAACAGAACAGAACAGAATGATCATGGATCAGCTATCAAAACAACAAGGTGGTATCATTTTACTTGATGCTTCTGGGGCACAGAGAAAACATTTTTAACAAATTTAATTCTCACTGAAATTGGGGCTCAGGGTAAAGTTGCTCTTCCTGTCTAATACAGGATTGGGATAAATAAATACCCAGGCAACGCCGGATTATCAGCTAGCATGTATATAAAAATATATAATAGTTACATCAGGAGATAGGAACAACCATTTCTGGTTCCTGAGGACAGATGGAGACAATCTTCCCAAAGAACGCAAAAGAGGTTGGGATGGGGAATAGGCAGCTTTTGTTCACAATGACTCACAAGAGTTGTTTGATGGATTTTTTTTTTTTAAAAAAAATTGGCTAGGTCAACTCAACGTTCTCCTTGTTTCCTGCAGTTCTGGTACTTGGAGCTCCAGACTCAGAGCAGTTCAGAAGGTGAACTTTGTATAATATATTTCTCTCCGGTTTTCGTTGATCAGACGAGCTTCTCCAGGCTATGAAGCTCATCTTAGCAGGGGTTGCTTCAAAAAAATCTCAGGAATCCTTTCTAAGGAAACGATGGAAGAACCAACGTTGATTTCTTGGTGCTAATTGCGAGCTTAATTCAGTACAGGACCTTAGCCAATTTTTGCTTGCTTCAGGGCTAAACTAACTGAGATCAAGTCAAGTCATTTAAGAAGATCAGGCTTCGGATGTCTCAGAGAGGCCCCAGGAGAAGCAAGGGCTGGGAAGGAGACAAAGTTGTCAGAGCTTTGCTTTGAGGGACTACAGTCAAAAACACAAAACAGAGTCAAGATTGATTGATTGATTGATTGATTGATTGTTATCTTCACGTGGCCTCAATTCTACATGGACTAATTTTGTTCTGCAGGCTCTCTCTTGCTTTTCTTTTTATGTATAGAAAAATATCTTTTTCTATCCTTATCGTTTCCGATTCTTAACTGAATCAAAGGTGATACATTTTCTTTTTTTTTTCCTCGCGTACGTATTCAAATCCAGTAGGCAGTATGATAATGAGGACCAGAATTCTGGGCTGTTTCACAGAAACCCGATGTACAAAAATTGTTTTCTGTTAAAAGAAAGGGAAAAAAGTGAGCAAACCAAATAGGATACATAATAGGGATAATGAGACTGAAGTATACTATAATTTTACACTTCCATACCTGCTAGATTACCTCGTAAGGCTCTGATTTGCATAATTTTCTTCAATTTATATGTGATTTATTTTTGACACGTAGGGTAGCACTCCTTAACTAAGCAAGGCCAGACTTGATTAGTATTTCAAAGACACTTTAGTCCTGACAGGAAAGTGGAAAAAAAATAACCTAAAAAAACCAAAGACAAAATATTCCGTATTTTCCCTTTTGCTTTCTTCTCAATGGGTCTATAATCTCACCCAGGAATTGAAATTGAATCACTGCTGAACAGGATGCAAGCTAATGTGGACTCTTTCCACAATGAAGGTTTGAAATAAATATTAATTCAACTGGTCTTAAGAGTTTATGACTATCTGACTCTGGTTTTTACATTCATTCATTCATTCATTTTTTTCATTTGTTCATTCGTTCGTTTGTTTGTTCATTTGTTCGTTTGTTCGTTTGTTCATTTGTTGGTTTGTTCGTTTGTTGGTTTGTTTGTTCGTTCATTTGTTTGTTTGTTTGTTTGTTTGTTCATTCATTTGTTCGCTCATTCATTCGTTTGTTTTAAAAAGCCATTAGAACATCATAAATAGAGAACAAATTAAAAGTATCAATGAGATTAACTATTCTTTTTTTTTTAAAAAGCTTTATAATATATTGCTAATTTCCTCCCATTAAAATTGATCATTAATTTTCATATCACAAAACTGATGTTATCTTTGAGAACAAACAATTCTTACTTGATTTGGGAGTTTTAGCAAAAACTTTCCAAATTTCATTAAAAGAAAACATAAATCGAATACTCTTGACTGTTCATATACTGAACCAATAGATGTTGAGTGCTGCATGAGAAGAAGACATATTTACAAAGACATACTCTATTAAATTAATTTAATACTCCCCTTAATTTCCTTCTGGATTCCTCCATATATAATACATGCAATCTTTATAGCGATCAATAACCCATATACATTTTTTTTTCTTCTAACAACCCTATAATCCTCTGCATTGGAGTGGAATTGGGGCAACTGAACGGAGTTGAGCATTTACTAGCTGGCTGCTCTTCCTGACGCCTATGTGAAGTTCACAGCAGATATTTTCTCTGTGTGCTCAGAGAGAGAAATATCTGCCACTACCTAGGATTGAACTCACAGCCTCCAGATTGTGAGGCGTGAGCTCCATCTCTAGGCCACCTCGCCACTCAATGACCCATATACATTAAGACATGTAAAAAGAAATAAATGCATGTAATCAGGTATATGGTGTTTGGCGATGTCTCTTGACTGCTGCCATGGAAAATACACCCACAATATTGGCAATTCGAACCGGAAAGCATAAATTTTGTCTTGTGGGCTCATAAAGATTGGGGAAGGGGACAACCCATACCTCCTCCTATTACCACCAAAGTGTAACAGCTTTGATATTATAAAATACTTTTAGTAGCTCTGGGTTTGTTTGTTTGTTTTTTAGTGTATTGAAAGGTTCTCTGGAGCAAACTCTGAGTAATTTGGTTCAATACACTGATGGGTTTCAAAATTTTTTACTACCGATTGTCTGGGTGTGGCTTGGTGGGCGTGGCAGGGGAAGGATACTGTAAAATCTCCATTCCCACCCCACTCCAGGGGAAGGTTACCATTTCCTCCCGATCAGCTGGGACTTGGGAGGCAGAGAATAGATGAGGGTGGGGCCAGTCAGAATTTTTACTACTGGTTCTCTAAACTACTCAAAATTTCTGCTACCGGTTCTCCAGAACTGATCAGAACCTGATGAAACCCACCTCTAAGTTAGATGATGGTAAGAACTGTGGCTTACCCAGGGTGTGAGGGGGGAATGACACCAGAGATTGCTCAAAGTCTATTTATTAGATTTATTTCTGTGCTAAAAGGAAATGGAAAAAGAGAAAGAGAAAAAGCTATAATCGGGAGCTATTACAAGAAGACTGGAATAGCATGTACCACTTGTGCCAGGGTGGTTATTTATGTTGTGATTGCTAAATTATCTGTCCTAGATAAGGAGAGGTTCTACAGCTGATTGCTTATCTGGTTAGCATTCTGAGTCTCCAAGATCTGAAGCTTTCTTGGGAATAAACCAGCAACATGCTATTATATGTCAATATGCACCAATTATTTAGCTCACTGTATTTGCCATCTTCCAATGGCCTTAAAACTGTGGATTTTTTTTTTCTTAGTAAAATCTTTAGAGACGGTATAAGGACTTGATGAATCAAAGATAACCCAGATTTCTTCACAAGGATTTAGGCAAGTAGAATGAGATCACAGTGCTTTTCATTAAGATGTCAAATTACGAGCTCTTATGACCTCGGGTCTTTCCCTGCCTTGATCTCAACCCATATCAAATATGAAAATCAGCTTTGAGATCTTGAGCTAGCCATATATTTTTCATACTGCTATCCGCTTCGACATCTTATGCCCAGGGTGGAGAAAGATTACAGAATTAGTTAGATGTACAGTAGCAGTTCTTCGAAAGTACCGAGTAGAGATAAATGCCTGGAGAACTATTACCACCAACTGTCTGCTCCTTGCGCTATCTGTCCTTAGATTTGCAGAGCATTTCTGTAAAAATAAATAAATAAATAAATAAATAAATAAATAAATAAATAAATAAATAAAAAATATCCTGTCTTTTACAGTATACTGGAACTTTACAGGCAAGCTCCCTCACAACTTCCATCAACTGATTAAATGTCCTCCTGATAATAATAATAAAAAAAATACAAAGCTCTTGAGAGATTCTACTAAAATTGAGATCCAGCAAAGTGCCAATGAGAAAGCTATCAATGGGACAATCTTACCTATCCGTGGCCTTATCCTCCATGACATTTGTTAAATAATTCATGCATGTCCTCCTCAGAGAGCATCCACCATATCACCAGCCCATCCTGAAGTTGAAGGCGTCCTGATTTGAACCTTGTGATTTCAACAGAAGATGTTGTGGTCCGTCAGCAGCCTGTGGAGCTGGCAGTGGAGTCGGACAGCGATGAGGCTGAGGAAGAACATGGGCCAGTCCTGGAGTCTGGGGAAGGCCCAGATGAGGGCTCTGTGTCAGAGGCAGAGATAGGACCAGGGCCATTGGGGAGTGATGTGCGGACATTGGAGCCTCCAGAGGCTGACAGTAGAGAGGCAGAGGAATAGGAGGAGCTTGTTCCTAGTGCATGTATGAGAAGAGCTGCCAGGAGGCAGGAGCAGATAAAGCAGAGAGGACAACTCAGGAGTAGGGCCAAGAGATGATCGGCCCCTCCCATAAGGCTTAAAAGACCAGCAACGGCTCTTGGACTCTTTGCCGGAAAACAACGTTGAAAGATTTGTTTCATGTTTGGATGTATTTCTTTCTTGTCGGCGTCTTCTGTTCCTGACAAGAAAAGCCTTTGACAGTTTGCCTGATTATCCCAAGGTCGGTGATAAACTGAGGAACGGTGTTTTGAAGAATTTGCTTTAATTTAGTTTGGACTTCGCTGAGAATGAGTTAATTCTCAGGTGTTCTAATAAAGTCTGTTTGTTTTTGAACTGTTTGTATTTAATACTAACTACTTGGGTGTGGGTCACAACAGAAGACCTCTCCCTGTGGGCATTTTGGTGCACATAGAAGAGAAGATTTAGAAGTCAGCAGGGTCCAATAGGGGATGTGGTGGCTCAGTGGCTAAGATGCTGAGCTTGTCGATCGAAAGGTTGGCAGTTCAGCGGTTCGAATCCCTAGAACCGCATAACGGGGTGAGCTCCCGTTACCTGTCCCAGCTTCTGCCAATCTAGCAGTTTGAAAGCACGTAAAAAATGGAAGTAGAAAAATAGGGACCCCCTTTGGTGGGAAGGTAACAGCGTTCCGTGCACCTTTGGCATTGAGTCATGCCAGCCACATGACCACAGAGATGTCTTCGGACAGTGCTGGCTCTTCGGCTTTGAAACAGAGATGAGCACCGCCCCCTAGATTCGGGAACGACTAGCATATATGTGCGAGGGGAACCTTTAGGACCCAATTGGCCTATTGCAGAATGCATCCTCCCATTTCGTTGGAGAGCTCCTGTAAGTGTCACCATGGTCACTCTTGCAGTGAGGAACTGTACAACTCCCTGGCCCTATCTATTTCTCTGTCTGTTTTTTCCCCTTGACAAATGGGGGAAAGACGCTACTGTCATCTTCCCAGAGTCTTCCTACTGCCTGCGTAGACCAGGTAAGCAGCCAGGGCTCAGGACTCTGGATAGCAGCTCCAGTTGGAGCTTAGAATTTAGAAGAGTCCATTTAATGTCAGGGTTCTAAGTAACATATCCTCAGCAAGCAAAACTCTTGAGGCAGGTAGATTCCTCAAAGAATAGTTTTATTGGATATGTCATATTGGCACGATCTAGTGAAAACCAAATCTGAAGGTTCCCGCAGTTTTCACCTAATTAAAAGTAAAAGTTTTCCCCTCCCCAATCAGTCATATGGTCCAATCAAGGCGCTGTCTGGTTGCCTGGTGACATTTATTTATTTATTTATTTACACCTTCTTATGATCAGGTGTGAGAATGTCCTTGGTTCTCAAGAGAAAGTATTTTGTTTTGGTTTCAGAACCTCAGCTATCTCTAATCCTTCCTCCCTATCCCTCAGCTCCAGTGTGGCAACACTGAAGCTGGCAAAGATGGCTTTGGTCAGGTCAGCTTCAGGGTTGACAGCTACTGGAAAAGAGTATGAGAAACATCTTCATCATGCTGTGGATATGACTCGTCATTGAATTCATGGAGGCTCAGTCTATGTGCTTCACTGCAATTCAAGAAATTGCTGGAATCATAGAGATGTTCAAGAGAAAGGGATTCTAAGAGATTACTCTCTTTCTGATAAATGAAAACAAGATTATTCCACAATTCCATTAGTTATTGTGCAGATACAACCCTTGCTGCTGTCAGTACATGCAAAACTAAATATATAGCCCCTTTATCATAACCCTCCGATATTTTTCCCAACAAAAAATATTTCTGGTTTCAGATCTATATGAATCATCGTTTCCAACCAAGTATGTATTTTCTTCCAATATTTTCTAACGTTCCACGTTCTAAACAGGAAGGGTAGATTTTACTAGAGGAGGTGACCATTATATCCTCTGGAAAGCTGCTGGTGGTTTATATTTCTGCTAGTGGATGATGCCAGGTGTGAGAGAAAAGAACAATGGGAATTCCTTCAGTCTCGGATCTGAAACTACTATTAGAATTTGTGCAGCAAGTAATACTACTGCTACTACCGAAGTACATATATATGCAGAGCTATTGTTTTCCATATTGACCTATTTTTGTCCTAATTCAACTATGAAAGGAAAGTAGATGTGTGGGTGAGCCTTTTGTCAATTTTGTTTTAGCAAGCAGTAATATCTTATCACTTCTTTGAGAAGATCCCAGAGAAAACAGATTTCTCTGCTTAGAGGATTCTAATGCCCCAATTTCTCAGTTCGTCCGTTGAAGGAAATTGAAAACCAGAGACATGCAAAGCTCCAAATGAGTTATTTGGTCTTATCAAGTCATCATTCAGCTTATGCCTCACCATCTAATCTAATCTTCTCCAAAGGAACGCTTAAAGGAGTTCTTAATTTATCAATCATCTGCAAACATAACAACTTCTTTTTTCTTTTTTTTCCAGTGGACTGCTTCTTAGAAAAATAAGTGCAACAAAAGGATGCAGAGTAGAACAGAACAGAACAGAACAGAACAGAACAGAATAGAATAAAATAGAATTCTTTATTGGCCAAGTGTGATTGGACACAAGGAATTTGTCTTGGTGCATATGCTCTCAGTGTACATAAAAGAAAAGATACATTCCTCAAGAATCATAAGGTACAACACTTAATGATAGTCATAGGGTACAAATAAGCAATCAGGAAACAATATCAATATAAATCATAAGGATACCAGCAACAAAGTTACAGTTATACAGTCATAAGTGGGAGGAGATGGGTGATGGGAATGATGAGAAGATTAATTGTAATGCAGACTTAGTGAATAGTTTGACAGTGTTGACGGAATTATTTGTTTAGCAGAGTGATTGCGTTTGGGAAAAAAAACTGTTCTTATGACTAGTTGTTCTGGTGTGCAGTGCTCTATAGCGTCATTTTGAGGGTAGGAATTGAAACAGTTTATGTCCAGGATGGGAGGGGTCTGTAAATATTTTCCCAGCCCTCTTTTTGACTCGTGCAGTATACAGGACCTCAATGGAAGGCAGGTTGGTAGCCATTGTTTTTTCTGCAGTTCTAATTATTCTCTGAAGTCTGTCTCTGTCTTGTTGGGTTGCAGTTATAGAGGTGCAGATGACAGACTCAATAATTCCTCTGTAGAACTGTATGACTTGGCTGAAACAAGTTTTTGGGAAAGAAACAAGAAGATTCTTACACAGATTCTATAAATGTAAACTCACGAATATGTTTCAGGATCCAGCAAACTCAATTAATTGTACAGCAGTTCCAAACTTTGGGATAATATACCCAGTAAGATAAGCACATCTTTTGGGATACTAATGGGATATAGATTATTTTTTAATTGATATATTGAGTGACAGCTCTGGAGATAATAGAGCAATTTCTTTATTTTTTATTATTCTGTTTGGATGCAACTTCTCTCACACTTGGCCAATAAAGAATTCTCTTCTCTTCTCTTCTCTTCTCTTCTCTTCTCTTCTCTTCTCTTCTCTTCTCTTCTCTTCTCTTCTCTTCTCTTCTCTTCTCTTCTCTTCTCTTCTCTTCTCCTCTCCTCTCCTCTCCTCTCCTCTCCTCTCCCCTTCCCTTCCCTTCCCTTCCCTTCCCTTCCATTCCATTCCATTCCATTCCATTCCATTCCATTCCATTCCATTCCATTCTACACACAATTATCTGCAAGAATATGTCCATTCAAGTTATATGTGTTCTTCATTTTATCTATATTACCTCCTTGGATGTTTATCTCATTTATTGACTTGATTGGAAGAATCTTACTGCAAAGTTTAAGATAGTGGTAAAATTGTAGATGGGAAGGTAGAGTTTTACACCATTAAGTAACATTTAAGGCAAATTTATTCCAAATTTCAGAAAAAAAACAACCTAGTATTGACTTTTTGTATATGTGCAATCACGTTATTACTGAACCGAATCAAAACTTTAATTTTAATTGGCTTGGATTTTTTTTTAAATCTAAAAATAATAATAATAGTGTGTCAGATTTTCTAGCTGAAGAACACATTTGAATCAATTCAATTTATTGAATTGCAAATTCAAATTGGATTTGAGTTTGTTTGTATTCCCCTCATAATGATTTATTCCATTCACACAGTTGCATGTTTTATTCCTAGGCTGTGGTTGTTTTTGTAATAAAAGTCACATTTTGCATCTCGATGAAAACTTAAGTTCATTAATTTTTCTGGAAGACCCAGAATTGATGTGGCTTTGTGTGTGTGTGTGTGTGTGTGTGTTAAGATCTGAACAAAGCTGATGAACTTCTCTCTTCTATTATTGTTGCCTCACTTTTTAATAAGGGAAGCAAAGCCTCACAAGAGAGATAAGCTGATTAGAATAATAGGGAAAAAATATGTTATGTCTTGGGATGAAGTTACATTTTCAGAGAACCAGAAGATTCAAAGCTTCTGCTGTCCTTCTTGGATTAGTTTCAGAGCAGATGTTAAAAAATCCTCATCTCGAAGCCGTTTGTTTCTGTAATATTTAACGCTATTTTTAACATTGAGAAACAATCTGTAGCCTTGGATGGCCTTTGAAAGGCCTAGCAGTAAACATTTCTTCATGCCAAAGAGAAACTCGAAGAGTAACTTTCTCAAGGGAATTTCACAAAACTTCTGACCATTTAAAGGGGAAGCCACGCATTTATCTCCCCTAAAAGTGAGGTCATGACTGGCTCTTCTTTGAGATTTCTTCCGTTTTATCTTCTCCTGATAACAAACCAAGTCCACTTGTTCTATGGCCCAAAAGCAGTTTCAATGCTTTTCAAATCAGAAGCTGTAGTAAGCTTATTGATTAACTGATTAACAGTTTCTTCTAACAACTGGTTCCCCAAATTGCTTAACGTCTTAACAACCGGTTCTACCAAACCGGTGCGAACCGGTAGAATCCCACCACTTATTATTATGTATAGTTAATTAATATCATCACTATTATCAAGATTTTGCATAAAGTCAATTGACCCAGAAAATGTACTGTTCACTAAGTATTAGCACCAAAGACCCCCCACAAAAGGAAGCACCACAAGCATACACATATCGAGGGTCTGTGAAAAACCTGTGGTTGTTTTCACTCATTCAAATCACTGGTTTTTGTTTGGAAGCATTTTTCCCAGGGTGTACTGATTCAAGGTCATCATTTCTGTACTCGTATTACAACATGAGGAGCAAAGGCTGAGAAGGAATATGACCATCATCGCCCCGCAAATTACCACAAAGATACGATTCCAATTTTGCAGAATGGAATTTATAATCTAGTTCCCAACAAACATCCATGAAAAGTATGGATATTGGGACTTTGTTCTGCCGTTGTTTGAATGAGAGTAAATGTATGTATGGACAGATGATGACTGATTTCCAACCATAGCATTGCTCTAAATGCAACAGATCAGGCCAATAAAAGATGTCCCTCAGGTTCTGGATGAATTCATGATGCTGTCATGTCTGGAAGCCATATTACCTGTGTGCCTTGAGGATCCAGGCCTGCCTCATGGAAAGTTTGGAGGGGGGATTGCATGAGTGAAGTAGAGATAACTATAACAAACTTCTCTAAGAGAAGTTCAAGGTCCGGTAGCTGTGCAAAGAAGAAATTGGAGGATGTCTTCTGTTCAGGAAAGAACTGATTGGAGCTGTGGTGGACATGTGGAAGATGTGGGCAAGGTCTTGAACTTTCTTGTGGGTGAGGAAAACCTGGAAGCTTTCAGATTCGGGTTTTCCTAGATGTGCCAATATGACATCACTAATAAAAGTTAGCTTTGAGGAACTTCAAGCCTTGGAGTTTGATTTTGTTGGGGGTGTTACTTGGAACCCTGACAGATGCTTCTCTCCAAGTCAGGTCTAAAGGCAAAGATTTACCCAATCATTATTTCCAACTCTAGGGGATCTTGCTCATCTCTGTTTCTTAGTCAAGGGAACCAGCATTGTCTAAAGACATTTCATGTGGCCAGTGTAGCTATATGCCAAAGGTGCACAGAATGCCGTTATCTTCCCACTGAAGTGGTACCTATTTATCTACTTGCATTTGCATGCTTTCGAACTGCTAAGTGGGCAGGAGCTGAGGCAAGGAATGGGGGCTCACCCCATTGTGCAGTGCTTGGGTCTCGAACCTAGACCATCTGTTTCCCAGCTGGTCTTTAACAGCTGAGCTATCACACCTGCTAAGTCAAGTCTAACTATGTTGAAAATCCACATGCTGCTTTAAAAATTCCTACAGAGAAAAAAAAAATCACTTGGCATTCACATTAGGGAACAGAAGTAGAATTAGTCACATCAGCCCGGTATTTTTCTTTAAACTTTTACAGGTTAATAGCTGTGTAGTGTTTCAGATAAGTACAGTGTTCTCCTTGGTCTTTTCTTTTCATTGAAAGAAATGGCTAATATATAATAATAGCGCTGATTGTAACATGTCCAGGATGATGAAAATGCAATATCTAATATCAGTTAATGTTATCCTCCTGATATTATGAACCCTTTATCACTGCAATTACTCATGTTGCACAGTGGAAAGCTTATATTGAAATGTAAATGTCAATTTCGTAACTCTAGTTATTACAGACATCTATCTGTAATCTCTTCATCTCTCCAATGATAATAATTGCTCCTTATGAAAGCCGCAGGACTGCACTCTGCAGCAAAAGTACATATGAGCAGCTCTCGTCAATCTATTTATTCTGGATTAATAGTTTGCCCTTTCTCAAAGGTTCCGAGTAGGTAAACCAATTATAAAGAGTGGGGAAAAAAAGAGATGCTTTTGTATCTTCATAGCTAAAGAAAGTAATACTTGGAAATAAAAATAAGTAAATCAATGTAAGTCAGTTGGGTGGTACATTGTGCATTGTTCTGTGTATAATAAAGTGTCTTGTGAAGTCACTCAGGATGTTCTGGGGTTGAATAGCTTAATAATTTGATAGATGAGAGATAGATAGATAGATAGCAGTGGTGGTATTCAGCGAACCGGTAGTGGCGACCTGCCCCGCACTATGCCGTCCTATTTAGCTACGTTTTCTAAGCCGCGCACATGTGTGCAAGCCATGTGCGTGAGCAAAGCAGATGCATGGGAGGCCGTACGCACATTTTCAGTGCATGGTGAACTGGTGGTAAAATTATGTGAAACTCACCTCTGATTGATAGACTGATGAATTGATAGATAAATAGGTAGAAGATAGGTATCTTCTAGGTAGGTAGATAGATAGAAATAGGTAGGTAGGTAGGTAGATGTAGGTAGGTAGGTAGAAGATAAATAGGTAGGAGAGAGAGAGAGAGAGAGAGAGGGAGGGAGGGAGGGAGGGAGGGAGGGAGAGAGAAGACAGACAGACATAGGTAGGTTCAGTGGTGGGATTCTGTCAGTTCGCACCACTTCAGGAGAACCAGTTGTTAACTTTCTGAGCAGTTTGGTGAATTGGTTGTTAGAAGAAATCATTAGGGCAGAGAACCGGTTGTTAAATTATTTGAATCCCACCACTGGGTAGGTAGATAGGTAGGTAGGGAGGGAGGGAGGGAGGGAGGGAGGGAGGGAGAGAGAGAGAGGGGGGGGGTAGATAAATAAGTAGAAGGTAGAAGGTAGAAAGATAGATAGATAGATAGATAGATAGATAGATAGATAGATAGATAGATAGATACATAGATACATAGATACATAGATATAGATAGATATAGGTAGGTGGTGGTGGTTGTGGCCGAAGAGGTTGTAGAAAAAATGCTTTTAAAAGTAAAAAAAAAAAAAGCCTCTGATTATCACGCGGCTCAGCTGGGAATGGGGGGTGGCGCAGGGATTTTTGCTACAGGTTCTCCGAACCATCCACCGCCATCGTTACCAGATCAGGCGATCCGGTCTGAACCGGAAGCTTTTCACCCCTGATACGTAGTAAGTATTTGTGTGTGTGTGTGTGTGTGTGTGTGTGTGTGTGTGTGTGTGTGTGTTAATGTGTCTCTGTGTGTATATACATACATAATAGATACACACACATATATACACTTACAATCATACAGGATGCCCAACACAAATAAATCATGCCAGAAAAAGCTGCTTTACCTAAACATACGATGGGATTATTTTGCTTTATGTTCAAAGATCCCTCCTGTAATCACTAAGGGAAAAGATTGTGTCTTTTAAGCAAAACAGACATCTTAAAACTTGATTGTCTCAGTTTCTATACAGGCTAGTCAGGCTCAAGAGGATTATAAACAACTTTAATGGCAATTAGCAATTTGCCAACTGCAGCCTGAGTCATCTAATTGTTGTTTATGATTTAGCTACCATGATAAAAAGGAGCAAAAAAAAAAACAAACCCAAAGTTTTAGAAGGTTTGGAAAAAAAAAAACTTGCATTAGAAAAGAAAATCACTAAATTCAGTGGGATTAAGATCCATTCTATGTTTTTCTTTAGTGTGATGAAATATACTTTTTCTGGATGGAGGGAAGACCAAGAAATCCACCTACATATCCTAAAGTGAAAAAATATTGGGCTAAAATTAGAAGGTGGATAGAAGAGATACAATGTGGATTTGAAACCAGAGATGTTTTTACTGGGGATATTGAACAGAACCTACAGTAAAGAAATGAGATATTTGATTTTGCATATAATTACAGCGGCAAGGATAATCTATGCACAGTCCTGGAAAACAAAAAGGTACCAACAGAGGAAGAAGGGCCTGGTGGCTCAGCAGACTAAAAGCATTGTGATTAACACCAGCTGTCTGCAATTACTGTAAGTTCGAATCTCACCAGGCTCAAGGTTGATTCAGCCTTCCATCCTTTCTAAGGTAGGTAAATTGAGGACCCAGTTTGTGGGGGCAATAAGCTGACTTTGTATAAATATACAAAAGTATGAAGGCTATTGCTTAACACATTGTAAGCCGCCCTGAGTCTCCGGAGAAGGGCGGCATATAAATCAAATTAAAAAAAAGAAAAAAGAAACAATTAAGAAAATCCTGGACTGTGCGGAGATGGATAAATTAACGAAAGAAATAAAAGAAAAGGAAGATACAGAATATTATCAAGTATGGACCAAGTGGTACGATTGGCTCAAGATTAGGGAAAGTAAAAGTGAATAAATGATGTGACAAATGTGTAAAATATTGTAAATGAATAAAACTGGAAATAAAGGGATGATAAAAAATAAAGATAATAAAGGATGAGAAAAATTGGAAATGTAGAAAGTAAGAGGAATGAAACTGATACGCAAAAAGAAACACATATTGTGTGTTTGTGTTTTGTATATTGTGTTGTGTTGTGTTGTTGTAAAATTAATTTAAAAAAGAAAAAAAAAGAAATCCACCTGACCGTAAATTAGCAGCCAAGACTGAGACTTTTTATGCAACCTAGATATTGAGAAAAGAGAGAAACAACTGTTGTGACCCAGGCCCAAGTAAGTAGTAGGAAAATCAGTCAGTGAAAAAACAAACAAACTTTATTCGAACAGCTGAGAATTACTTCATTCCCAGCGTCGTTCAACTAAATTAAAGCAAATTCCTCCCAACACAAATTCCTCAGTCCTATCGCAAACCTTGGTCCAATTAGGCAAACTGCCAAAGGCCTTTCTTGGCAAACGTTCAGAAGTCACAGATACAAAAATAAATACAAGACGTAGATGAAGAAGAAGACGAAGCTACCAACGTTGTTTTCCGGCAAAGGCCAAACGCCATTGCTGGTCTCTTTTAAGCCTTATGGGAGGGGCCAATCATCTCTTGGCCCTACTCCCGAGTTGTCCTCTTTGCTTGAGCTGCTCTTGCCTTCTGGCAGCTCTTCTCTGTTGTGACTCTGACCCCCGAGCCCGTCTTATTGGAGGGAGAAGACTCTGAAAGTGAAGGAGAGGAGTTGGCAAGGCCTCCCTCTCCAGGACCCTCTTCTCTGGCAATGCCTCAGGTGTCTTCCGAAGGCCAAGAGATAGGCCAGGAGCCAGGCACTTCCGAGCAGCCGCAGTTAGACAGCGACGGAGATAAGTCTTGGCTGGATCCCCGACAGCGTCGGAAAGACAAGCGCGCACAGCAGAGAAGGAGGCATGCCAGAGATTAAGCTGAGTCACTGGACCACACCCCACAGGGGATAAAAGGGGGTGTGGTGGCCATTCAGGCTTTGTGACGGACAAAACGGAAAGCTAGAAAGTCATTCTGCATTTCTGGAACTTTGTTATATGCTCTGCTTGGATTGATTTTTGGACTGGACTTGACTATTCTTTGGCTTTTGTGGACTTACTTTGATGTTTCAGTCGGAGGAGATAAACCTCCCTTTGTAAGTAAAAACTTTTGGCAAGCAGCCACTGGGTTGCTGCCAATTCTGTTATCAAAGGAAATTCTTGTCTGCTGGTTTATTTTAACTCTTGGTCGACTGCTGGTGTGCGTGTGTGAGATGGGGAAAGAACATTCTCATGCATGCACTAGGAACAGGCTCCTCCTGTTCCTCTGCCTCACTCCTATCAGTATCTGGCTGACTGTAGTGTTGGCCCATTGGTTAGAATGCAGTATTGCAGGTTAACTCTGCCCATGCCAGGAGTTCAATCCGAACTGGTTCAAGGTCAACTCAGCCTTCCATGCTTCTGAGGTCAGTGAAATAAGGACCCAGATTGTTGGGGGAAAGAGGCTGACTCTGTAAAACCATTTAGAGAGGGCTGTAAAGCACTTTGAAGCAGTATATAAGTCTAAGTGCTATTGCTATTGCTATTGCTCTTCCTTTTTCCCTCTCTCCTTCCTTCCTTCCTTCCTTCCTTCCTTCCTTCCTTCCTTCCTTCCTTCCTTCCTTCCATCCATACTTGGTGCGCAGTGGTTAGAATGCAGTATTCCAGGCTGACTCTGCCCACTGCCAGGAGTTCGATTGTGACCGGTTCAAGGTCAACTCAGCCTTCCATCCTTCCGAGGTGGGTACAATGAAGACCCAGATTGTTGGGGGCAAGAGGCTGACTCTGAAAACTACTTAGAGACGGCTGGAAAGCATTATGAAGAGGTATATAAGTTTAAGTTCTATTGCTATTAATAATATGAAGGGAAAAAAGAATGAGCATAATATGCTATATAAATAAAAAAAGTGATCTAGAAACAATATGTTAAGCTCAGGAAAATTCCATGTTAAGATGGCTGGTTTTATTACTTTTACTGCATTCATTCATTTGGTCTGTAATAACCAGCTGTAATTGTAATGTTTTCAACATGATTTTATGTTCCTATAAGTGCTGTGATATATCAGTTTCAGTGTTTAGATTGTCCAATTTAATCCTTGCATGTTCACTTATTTATTTTTTTGCCTTGCTTCTGTTTGGCCCATGTTCGTCTTTATGGGGGGGGAACCCAATCCTAATGATTTAGAATTAAACAGTTTTATTCTTCCCCAAGGAAAATGGACTATCAGATATCAGCCACTGTTGTATTTCAATATTCATTTCTTATTCCAAGGATACTTTTAACCCAAAATGAAAAAGATCAGGCGTGCCTAACATCAAAACAGCACCAGCATATTTGGTGTAGCAGGAAAACAATCCCTGAATTTAAGACAATTTTGCTGCCATACAAACGAAAGATTGGACTGTAAATCAAAAACGACCTTTCCATTTTAAAGGTCAATTATCGGGGAGAGAATCTAGACTTCCTTTGAGTTAAATACAGAGTACAAATTCTAGCCAGGGCTCCCTGCATCAGATCAGTAACCACAAAATATCATCAATCAGCAAATCCGTATCATCATCATCATCATCATCATCATCATCATCATCATCATCATCATCATCCTGTTTCCCCCAAAATAAGGCATCCCTTGATAATAAGCCCAATTGGGATTTTGAGCGCATGGCAATAAGGCCAAGCGCTTATTTCAGGGTTCAAAAACATATAAGACAGGGTCTTATTTTCAGGGAAACACTGTAGCTTTCTCTTTCTCGAATTGTGATATTGTGAATATGCATTGGGGAAAGAATAACACAATTTAGGAGGAATAAGGATGACATCAGAAGGAGCATTCTGCATGTTGGGAGAGAAAGAAAAATCAATAACATTTGTGTTGAAGAAGTTTGTTCTAGTAGATTTCTTAGGCATCTCCTTTGATACAGAATTCCCTTAAAGTCCTTTGGGTAGTGAATATGTAATGAATAATTTCCTTAAAGTCCTTTGGGTAGTGCTTCTCCTCCTCTCTAATTACAAGTTTTCACTTCTCTAAAATAAATTTAAGATTTAGTAAGTAAATATAACCCATTAGTCACATCTAAGGACCCAACAGAGAGTTGATATATATATATAACTCCTGGTTCTTCTAAATGATTAGGGCAAACTATCCTATAAATGAGAAATTTGATTGATTTTACATCATCGGATCAGTGCTGATACTTGATGCATAGATAGAATTCTCCAGGATAAATCCAATAGGTACCATCCCTAAATTCTGTGATGGAAACTAATATATATATATTATATATTATATAGATTATATATATAATCTGGTAAACCTAAGGAAAATGGTAATACAAATTCATATATTATTTTAAAGTTTAAGTCAACACTGATGGCATGGGACTGATCTAATATTATGGAAAGCATTCATATTGCCAGACAAGTATGTGGAAGTTAGATTTATTGGATTTTTCTTTTTTTTTAAAAAAAAGAGAAATATTTATTAATCATTTCAGTTCCAATGCCAATCTTGAAGAAGTAGATATGGATGCTCCTGCATGGCTTGATTTGATAACAGCATGATGTGAGAAGCTAGAGAATTTTCAAAGGAGAAATAAATGCATTCAAAATAGTATAAATGTACTTTGATATCTGAGCTGCCAGGTGTATGCTGCATCCAACTTTTTTTTTTAAAGAAAAAATGAGAGTAATAGTAGCCTTCTCTAGCACATAAAGAGTAAAACTCCTTAGAGTAGAATGGTATGAAACATACCTTCCAAATACTATACTTGAAGAAGGAAACCATCTAGAACATTGATGGCTAACCTTTTTGCCATTACATGTGAGGAGAGGGGGGGTGGGGGGGTCGTGCGTGCGCATGTCCACAGCCATAATTCTATGCACCTCACCCCCACGCATGCACACATGGCCTCTCCGTTCCACCCCCACTCCTGGCATCCGGTAGCCCAGTAGGCCTGTTTTTCTCTCTCACCTGGCTCCAGAGCCTTTCTAGGAATCTGGGGAGGGCGAAAACGGCCTTCCCCACCCCCTCGGAGGCCCTCTGGAGGTCAAAAATGACCTGTTTGACAATTTCTGGTGGGACTGGAAGGCCTTTTTTTCCGTATCCCCAGCCACCAGAGCCTCTCTAGGAGTCTGGGGAGGGCGAAAATGGCTTTCCGAAAATGGCCCATTTGCCAACTTCTGGTCCCACCAGAAGTTGGCAAACAGGCCATTTCTGGTCTCTGGAGGGCCTCTGGGGAGGGAAGGCTGTTTTCACCCTCCCCAGACTCCTAGAGAGGCTCTGGAGGCTTGGGACAGAAAAAAACGGTGTTCCCCACCCCCACCCCCACCCCGAGGCCCTCTGGAGGCAGGAAACAGCCTGTTTCCCTACTTCTGGTGGGCCCAGAAGGCCTAAAAATCAGTTGGCCAGTGCACACATGCACCCCAGAGCTGAGCTCGTGTGCCCACTGATATGGCTACGCATGCCACCTGTGCCATAGGTTTGCCATCATGAATCTTCACAATAACTTTGAGTTGGAATCTACAAGGAAATCTCTTTCTACATTTATCTCACCCATCTTCCTACCCCAAATTTTTCAGACTTCAGGCTATGCCCATTTATAAGGAGTGAGCCTATAAATCCATTTCTAACTAGGTGGGATAGAATTGCCTTTTCAGGGTGTATCGCCTCCTTTTTACATATCAATTAATGAAACTATTTAATACAGTGCAGTACAACTTTATTGTTTCAAGCACTGATCACAAACAATAGGCAACAAAAAGTAGCAGCACATACTTTTATAAACATTAAAATGAAGCATATCCAGAATATTAGAGCTGTATTTTATTGAGGTAGATTATCGTGACACAATTTGGAAATCCGATAATAGCAATAGCACTTAGACTTATATACCGCTTTACAGTTCTTTACAGCCCTCTTTAAGCAGTTTACAGAGTCAGCATCTCACCCCCAACAATCTGGGTCCCCATTTTACCCACCTCGGAAAGATGGAAGGCTGAGTCAACCTTGAGCCTTGTGAGATTCGAACTGCCAAATTGCAGGCAGGATACCATGTTAAAATTGTAATTACCGCACCATATCTCAGCTTCCGAAAGAAATCAAGGGATTGATTGATTGTAATAAAGTGAAAAAACATATAAGGACATCTTAAATGAAGAAGGAAAACTAAAAACAAGAGAAGAATTGAGAATGCAAATATAACTAAAGATTTAATAGAACTTATTAGAATTAATAATATATTTAAATAGAATATTTAGTTTAAAAACTGAAATATGACTTGCTGAGATATCATATTTTATCCCTGCTCCTCATTTAAATTTAATTAATCCCTCATATAATGATATTATAGTTTGAAATTTGACTGTATTTGAAAACTAAACAAGTGATATTGGCTTCTGTAATTATCAGAAGGAAAATCTTACTATATACTATAGACAGTGCGTGAAAATTTGGGAACTATTAAATTAGAAAATTAAGACGACAACTACTGGCTTATTAATAATGACGAAACCAGGTAAAAAGGCAATAGCCAACCAAGCAATGTCTATTACGTCATCAGCACAACAGAAAACAATAGACACAATGTTACTTTCAGAAAAAGAGAAATCTCCTCAATCAATTAACATCAAAAACATTCACTCAGTATTATCAATGATACAAGAGAGTATGAACAAAACACAGGAATCAATTGCTGATAACCATCAAGAAAGTAGGAAAAACCATGAGGATTTGAAAATGGACATAGGTGAAATTAAAGATAATCTTAAAAAAATGGATAATAAGATGGAGAAAATTCAACAAAATATTGCTAAAAATGAACAAAGGATCCAAAATATTGAAGATAAGATGGACAAAGTAGAAAAAAAGATAGAAGAGTCAGAATGTGCTCAAACAATAATAAACAAAGAACTGGAAGATTCAATTTCATTTTTAGAAATGGAAAAGGCGTTATTTTACTTAAGATTTCAAAATATAGTGGAAAACAGAGAGGAAGATTTGAGAGATGTAATGGTGGGAATTCTGGCTGAAGCAATGTTAAAGAATAAAGAAGAAATTAATAAGGAAATTGATGAAATTTATAGAGTATTCACAAATTACGCCCGAAGAAACAGGTTACCAAAAGAGGTTCATATTAGATTTGTAAGGAAGTTGGTGAAAGAGGAAATATACAAAAAAATGAGAGAAAAACCAATTATATATAAGGGAAAAGAAATAATTACATTAAAACAAATACCAAGAAGAATAAGAGAAACAAGGAAAAATTATAACTTTCTGACAACAGAATTACACAAACATAAAATAATGTTCCGGTGGTTAACGCCAGAGGGACTGCTTGTTTCATGGCAAGATAAAAAATATAAACTTGATACACTAGAGAAAGCACAGCAATTTTTTGATAGCAACTTTTTTCCTGAGGAAGAACAAGAATCTGAACCACAGCAAGAAATTGCAAATCAGGAGAACAAATCGAGAAAAATACAGCAAGAAGAAAGAAAAAGAGGGGAGAAAGAAAGAATGGAAAGAGAAGGAGCAAGGGATAAAATACAAATTACAGGAAAAAAAAGACACTAGGAAAATAAGAACATCAAGAAAATAGAAATTTGAAATGGAGAAAGATTTAAAATTGATATCGATTAACATAAATGGACTAAACATTCCATCAAAGGGATCACGTACTTTTAAAAATTTACAAAAATTGAAGATAGATATTATAATATTACAAGAAGTTCATATTAAAAAACAACAACGCAGTTTATTAGAGAACAAAAGATTAGGAAAACTTTATACGGCACTAACAGAACAAAAAAAGAGAGGTATAGCAATGTACATCCGGAATCATATACAATCAAAGCAATTATTTGCAGATGAGGAGGGTAGGATGCTGATGGTTGAAATTGAAACAGAAAAGAAGAAGATATTACTAGTATCACTTTATGCACCAAATGGAACCCAAATTGATTATTTTAAAAAGATGCACAACAAAATTAAGGAATTGGAATACCAAAACATATGCATAATTGGAGATTTTAATGCAATTGTAAACATAGAGAAGGACTATAGGAGTTGTAAACATAATAAATCCAGGAAAAAAACACTTCCAGAAACATTTTATGATATAGTAGAAGAATTTCAATTACAAGATGCTTGGAGGGAACTCAATTATGATAAACAACAATACACATTCTATTCAAATCCACATCAATCGTGGTCCAGAATTGACATGGCTTGGATGACAGCAGAGCTTATAGCAGACATTAAACAAATAGAAATTACAACAAACACATGGGCTGATCATAGCCCCATTGAAATAACATGGAAGGGACACCAAAAGCATAAAAGGTGGATGATGGATAGAGATATTATAAATGACAAACAATATGTGGATATGATCCAAAAAGAATTGAAAATATTTCTACAAATTAATGTGAAAGAGCACACCAGTCTACAAAATCTATGGGACACAACCAAGGCATATATCAGAGGCTTAACAATTGCCTATACTGCACAAAAAAATAAAAACAAACAACAAATAAAACAAAATTTACAGACAATATTACATCAATATGAATTAGATCTACAGAAACAGCCATATAATCAAGAAATTAAGGAGAAAATAAATTTAACAAGTCATAAATTAAATTTGATCACAACAACAGAAATAGCAAGAAAAATAAAAATCGCTAAACAAAACCAATTTGAACATGCAAACAAAACTGGACGGTGGCTAGCATATAAATTGAAAATAGAAAAACAGAGGAATATTATAATACAGTTAAAAGATGTAGATGGTTGTTTATACCAGAATATTGAAGACAAAAAACGAATTGCAAAGGAATTTTTCAAAAACTTATACGCAAAGGAAGAGATTAGAGAAGAAAATATCATAGAATATTTAAATAAAATAAAGATTCAAGAATTAGAAGAACATATAGAATTATTGAACAGACCAATCTCAATGTTAGAATTAATAGAAGCGAGAAAGAAACAAAAAAATAACAAGACACCGGGAACAGACGGTATACCGGCAGAGTTTTATAAGACATTCCAACAACCATTAGATGATATATTAATACAAGGTTTCAATGATGCATTAATGGAAGCTGAAATTCCGAAGTCATGGAATGAAACAATAATCACATTAATACCAAAACAAGATTCGGATCCCACGGAAATTAAAAATTATAGACCAATTTCTCTTCTCAATGTAGATTATAAACTATTCACATCAATTATAACACAGAGATTGAAAAACCTAGTCAAATACTATATACATCCTGATCAAAATGGTTTTATTCCTGGAAGACAAATTCATAACAATACAAGAACAATTATTGACACTCTGGAATTCTATGAGCAAAGATCGGAAAACCAGTTAGCTCTAATTTTCCTAGATGCGCAAAAAGCGTTTGATAATCTCAACTGGACATTTCTATTAGCACAATTAGAAAAAATGAAATTTGGAGAAAGATTTATAAAAATGATTAAAAAGATATACAACACCCAAAAAGCAAAAATACAAATTAATGGAGATACAACTGAACAATTTGATATAAAGAAAGGAGTGAGACAAGGATGCCCATTATCTCCTATATTGTTTATATTAACATTGGAAATATTACTAGAAGAAATCAGGAAAGATACAGAAATAACTGGACTAAAAATAAAAAATCAAGAATATAAACTGCAAGCCTTTGCAGATGATATAGTATTCATTTTAGATAAACCCATACAATCTGGACCAAAATTAATGATAAAAGTACAACAATATGGAGAAGTAGCGGGATTGAAAATTAATAAACAAAAAACTAAAATTATAACAAAGAATCTTAACAAGTATCAAAAAGAAGAATTGGAAAATATATTAGGGATACAAATAGCAAAGAAAGTTAAATACTTAGGAATATGGATTACAAACAAAATATCAACTTTGAAGGAAGACAATTATATTAAATTGGCTAAACAAATAGAAAAGGATTTGGAAAAATGGGCAAAACTCCAATTGTCTCTTTTAGGCAAAATTGCTACCATTAAAATGAATATTCTGCCAAGAGTGTTATACTTATTTAGGGTAATACCAGTAAACCCAGGAAGAACATATTTTAAAGATTTAGACAGAATGATATTAAAATTTATTTGGCAGGGAAAAAAAGCAGGAATCAAATTAAAACATCTACAAGACAAAAGAGAGAGGGGGGGGAATGGGACTCCCTGATTGGCAGAGTTATTACAAAGCCTCAGCGTTAATATGGATAAAAGATTGGATCGAACTCAAAAACATAAGAACATTAATATTGGAAGGTTTTGACTTAACAAGAGGTTGGCATGCATATCTTTGGGGAGAGAAAATTACAAAACAAGAACAATTTCGCAAACATATTGTAAGAGATAATTTGCTTAAAATATGGAATGAAATCAGAAAATATCACTATGATAGGATTCCTAGGTGGACTTCCATAATGGAAGCACATATTTATCCAAATACAATAGATACAAATAAATTAAAAACATATAAGGACATCTTAAATGAAGAAGGAAAACTAAAAACAAGAGAAGAATTGAGAATGCAAAATGTGGAAATAGAGTGGTGGTCATATTTGCAATTAAAATCCAGATATAAATCTGATATGGAAAAAATTGGAATTCAAATGGAACCAAATCAGTTGGATAAAATTTTATTAGGCCCCAATGAGAAATTAATAACCAAAATTTATAATTTTTTATTGGAATATAAACTAGCAGAGGAAGTAGTTAAAGAGAATATGATCACATGGGCGACGAATTTTGGGTATGCAATAGAATTAAATAAGTGGGAAAATTTGTGGAAAAATATTAATAAATTAACATTATCTGTACCATACAAAGAAAATGCTTATAAATTGTTCTATAGGTGGCATCTACCACCGGCGCAAATTTCTAAAATGTTTCCCGGCACATCTCCACTCTGTTGGAAATGTAAAGCGCACAAAGGGACATATTATCATATATGGTGGTCATGTCCCAAAGCTAAAAAATTCTGGAACAATATAAAAATGCAACTGGAACAAATAATATCTCAAAAGGTGCCATTAAAGCCAGAAACTTATTTATTAGGAATACCTACAAACAAATATGAAAAAGAAATAATATATTTAATAACACACATTTTGACTGCAGCAAGAATTATATACGCACAAAATTGGAAACAAGAAGAGGTCCCGACTCAAGAGAAATTAATATCCAAAATTATGGAATGCGCTGAGATGGATAAACTTACCAAGGAGATCCAAGGAAAAGAAGAATCTGAATATTATCTGGTCTGGCAAAAATGGTATAAATGGTTAGAGGGAAGTGAAAAAAGAAGAGAAGAAGAAAGAAAGAAAAATTGAATAAAAGAAAAGATATCAATAGAGTAAAATAAAGTTTTAAATCAAATGAAATTTAAGAAAGAGACACGAGATATCAATAAAATAATATCATTATATAAGGTGAGAGAAATATTGTATATTGAAGAATATAGGATATTGATATTGTAACAATTCAGATATTATAGGTAGATGTTATAAAGATGATGTTTGTTGTAAATTGTTTTACTTGCATTTATAAATGTATTATGTGGTTTCTTAAATTAATAAAAATTTTAAAAAATTAAAAAAAAAAGTGAAAAAACAGGTGAGATTTACAAATTGTTTTTTTCTGAAATCACTGTAAGACTTTGAAATCTCATCTAAGAGCCTTTACTTATTTATTAGGAATCTATCATACGATCTCAGAACGTATTTTATTTAAGGGGCTATATTTGTACTGCAAAACAGCTTTTAGGGATTGAATCCAGACTACTATTCCACAAATATCTTAAATTCAGTCCACCAGTTGATCAAGCAGTTAAATTTATATTACAGTCAACCAGTATAATGAATGAATTACTTTTTGCGTCCTTTCTCCCCATGTAATACATATTGTCAATATATTCTGCTCACCGGTGGGTCTTACATTAAGTTACTACCGGTTCGCCATGCATGCGCACACTCGCTTTATGTGTGTGCGTGCCCAGTTCATGTGCACGTCTGCCATCCGTGCATGTGCTTTGCTCACATGCGCGCCTTACATGCATGTGCCCGGCCTAAAATACATGCCTAAATAGGATGGCATAGAGCTGGGGTAGGTGGGCGTGTCCTCCCACAATTTCCACTACCGGTTCGTGTGAACCGGTCAGAACCGGCTTAATACCACCTCTGATTCTGCTACTACTGTATACACTTACTGTAATTCACAGTTGCATAATAAATGCATTTTTTGTTGTAACACAGTGTGTACAGGGAAAACAAACACATCTTAATATGCTGAAAAAGTTAAAAAAAAAAACCCAGCAGGCAAGTATGTTTCTGTATCTTCACAGGTACAGGATATATTGATTAATGGTTTGTTGCACATAGAGCTCCATCCCTCCATGGAAATAAAATCTTCAAACTTTTCATACCAAAGAGGCTAATCAAGAGCGAGTAAGAGAGATGGGAGAATTTCAGGAGAAATTTTTTTGCCTATGAGTTTAGGTTTTCTAAAAAAACAAAAATTGGAGGCAAAACTGCTTACAGTTTTGCCTCCAAGACATTGACTTATCAGGAAGTCCTTGATGATGGGAACAGCTGGAATTACATTTGCTAGAAGCATTTTTTATTTGTTCTTTCCATTGAAAGATAGATGTGCATCAAATCAATATCTCCCATTCATGTGGTCAGTAGACTGACTACTCATTTCTTTCTCTACATGTCGGCGATCCTCCTTCGTCTTCGGATCGATCGATCGTACCCGTTGCATAGTAATTGCTACATCAACTCCAGACTCCCTACTCTAGACCTACTGTTTTTTTGTCTTGATATATTCATCTCCAAAGTTTATATATATATATATATATGAGAAATTGAGAGTAGATTTTTTTGAACCTTTCCAACAGGTCTGCTGTGGAAATCTGGAGCATGACTTGCTCGGATGGATTGCTGCCAATGTAGAGCAGAAAAGATGGCAAACCACCACAACAGCTTGCTGGGTTAGCATAGTCACTGAGTAAAAGACCCCAGGAGGTCACCTAGGTCATGGCCTCACTGCAAAATGTGTGCAAATTTCAAAACCTGGTTTGGTGATGATGCCATGATGCCTGTGACATATTTTCTCCCTGTTGCAGAGTCTCCCTGTTCAAGGCGCCTGAAGGCCAGACTACTACTACTACTACTACTACTACTACTACTACTACTACTACTTCCTCTTATTCTTATTCTTCTTCCCCCTCTCCTCCTCCTCCTCCTCCTCTTCTTCTTCCTCTTCTTCCTCCTCCTCCTCTTCTTCCTCTTCCTCCTCCTCCGCCTCCTCTTCTTCCTCTTCCTCTTCCTCTTCCTCCTCCTTCTCCTCTTCCTCTTCCTCTTCCTCCTCTCCTCCTCCTACTCATCTTCTTCTTCTTCTCCTCCTCCTCCTCCTCTTCTCCTCCTCCTTCTCTCTCTCTCTCTTTCTTTCTTCCTCCTCCTCCTCCTCCTCCTCTTCTTCTTCTTCCTCCTCCTCCTGTTCTTCTTCCTTTTCCTCTTCCTCCTCCTCCTCTTCTCTTCCTCCTCCTTCTCCTTCTCTTTCTCTCTCTTTCTTCCTCCTCCTTTTCTTCTTCTTCTTCTTCTTCTTCTTCTTCTTCTTCTTCTTCTTCTTCTTCTTCTTCTTCTTCTTCCTCTTCCTCTTCCTCTTCCTCTTCCTCTTCCTCTTCCTCTTCCTCTTCTTCTTCTTCTTCTTCTTCTTCTTCTTCTTCTTCTTCCACCACCACCACTGTGTGTATATATATGAGAAGCCATTTTTGCAAGAACTCATGTAATTATGGCTGGCTGTTGACTGGATAACAGTTGGTGCTGGGAGACTTTCTTGGATGCAGCAGTCCTCCCTCTGAGCATGCTAATAGAAATATTTTAAACCTTGCCTTCCGAAAAGTAGCAGTACAGGTCATCCTGGACTTACAACAGTTCATTTAGTGACCGTTTGAAGTTACACCAGCACTGGAAAAAAGTGACCGATGACCCATTTTTCACAATTAAGGACCGTTGCTGCATTTCCATGGTCATGTGATCAAAATTCAGACGCTTGGCAACTGGTTCGTATTTATGACGGTTGCAGTATCCCAGGGTCATGTGATCCCCTTTTGTGACCTTCTGGAAGCAAAGTCAACAGGGAAGCCAGATTCACTCAACAACTATGTTACTTACTTAACAACTGCAGTGATTCCCTTGACAACTGTGGCAAGGAAGGAGGTAAAATGGGGCAAAACTCACTTAACGAATGTTTCACTTAGCAACCGAAATGTTGGGCTCAATTGTGGTCGTAAGTTGAGGGCTACCTGTCCTAGCTTTTTAACAGGTGTTAAAGTGCTCAGCCCTAGTTCTAGACCAGGGGTGAAATCCAGCAGGTTCTGACAGGTTCTGGAGAACCGGTAGCAGAAATTTTGAGTAGTTTGGAGAACCAGCAAATACCACCTCTGGCTGGTCCCAGAGTGGGGTGGGAATGGAGATTTTGCAGTATCCTTCCCCCAGGAGTTGGGCGGGAATGGGGATTTTGCAATATCCTTCCCCTAGAGTGGGGTGGGAATTGAGATTTTGCAGTATCCTTCCCCTGCCACGCCCAGCAAGCCACAGCCACCAAGCCACACTACAGAACCTGTAGTAAAATAATTGAATTTCATTACTGTTCTAGACACTCCATTTATGAAGATGTTTTTCAAAATCTGCCGTATTCTGGATGTATCCATGATCTCTTTCTTTTTGTGTCCTGGAGATCCTTCAATTTATCTAGGTACTTTTATGGTGAGGAGGTTCTTTTCATTGTGAGCGATGATGACCTTGACATCTTGGGTCTTATCTGTTTGAGATAAGCAGCAGGTTTCTAATCCTCAACCTTTCCTCACAGGACATTTCCCAAGAAAAGGCAGCTTTGGTTTTCTTCTTTGATAATCCTCCAGATGTTGCTTCCTCTTCATGATTCTGCTCGGCTTCTTTATATTATTGGGCAGAGTTTTAATAACAGATTTAATGCTGATATTGGATTCTGTTTGAGGAACTGTTTCCAACTGACTGTTCTGAGCCAGCTCACCAAATATGACAAACCCTCGGATGTGAACTCAAAATATTCCTTTAATTAGGAATTCTGGCAACCCTGGCAAAAAGTTTCTCTCGCAGGTTAACAAGTCTGTCCGGCTGGAAGGTGAATAGTTGTCTGCCACATCTATTCATCTCTGCCTCCTGCCTTTTATTCCCAGAGTTAGGGAGGGGCTTTGCTAGCAGCAGTGGCTCTTCTGTCCCAAGGACCAGCCCATAGATTTCCACTGCTCTCCTCTCCTCTGCCTTCTGCGCATCTGCGTGTCAGGCACTGGACCCAGCTGTTCCTCCTCTTCCTCATCAGCCACCTCCAGACCTGGAGGCTGTTGACTCTCCATCTGAGGGCTGATGGATGGCCCAGGCTCTGCCTCTCTCTCCCCCCCCCTCTCTCTCTCTCTGCCAGTTCCATTCCCTCTTCCCCCTCAGAGCTCCAGGTTGCCCTGATGCTGACCCTGACTCCAGTGGTGGGTTTCTCCCGATTCGGTCCGGTTCGGCCGAACTGGTAGCGGTGATGATATGACATCACCGAACCGGTTCTCCTCCCCCCCGCCCTCCCACCCCCCATCCCCCCACGTTATTCTTACCTTTTATTTGGTCCCACCCCCAATCTATTGCTGCCTCCTGAGCTGATGACTAGAGGGAAAAAACCTGTTTAAACTCTTGCCGTGGGGCTTCAAAGGGCCATCCTACAGCTGATCAGTGTTAAAAGCAAACAAATGAGTCAGGTCGTAAGTGCGAGGACTGGTAGTAAGTGCGAGGACCTTCCAGAAATGACTGTGACCAGCTAGCCATGCCCACCTAGTCACATGACCTCCAAGCCACACCCACAAAATAAGCCACGCCCACAGAACTGGTAGTAAAAAAATTTAGAACCCACCCCTGCCTGACTCCCACACTTCCTCCTCCTCTGATTCCGCTGCTGGAGAGGCCAATGGCCACAACGCTGCCTTTCTTTGCAAGAACCAATTAATCCTAGCAATACACAATGAAGGATGTTCCCAAAGGTGCTTTTTCAAAAGGCAACTGGACTTGGTTTTTCCTTGAAGATGTTTCTGAACTGAAGAAGCTTCTTGGATGAGAAGCAAAATGTCTTCAGGGAAAAACAAACTCCAGTTGGCTTTTGAAAAAGCACCATTGGGACAACCATGATCTAGATGGCTGAAAATCTCCATAAACATAATGGATAATCAACCCCCTTCTTCCAGCAAGGAAAATAATAATAATAATAAAATCAATATAAACCAAGGCAAAAATATTATTGCTGATTGATGGGGAAGGTTAAAAATTATGTAGAAGGCTATGAATTTTGGGAGCTGTTCCCAAACAGTAAGTGCTATTTGTCAAAATTTTATATACTGTAGCATTTGTAGGAGAAGATAGGCTGAGCTGGAAGGTGGAGTTAAATGTGTCATAAGTTTGGAGTCATTGCATTGACACAAGAGACACAAGCCTAACCCTCTGTGAATTCCATTGACCCTTATCTAGCGCCAAATTAGCTTTGACCATTAATTCAACAGATATTTGTGTATAGGCAGCAATAATAAACTCTTCTCTGCTTTGAGCTCAACAAATGCTCCTGATTATCAGCTCCTGACACCATATTACTTAAGTGTTAAGTAAATTAAATTTGTTTGGGAAAACCTTAGGTAAAGGTAAAGGTTCCCCTCACACATATGTGCTAGTCATTCCCAACTCTAGGTTGTGGTGCTCATCTCCATTTCAAAGCCAAAGTGCCAGCGCTGTCCAAAGACATCTCCATGGTCATGTGGCCTGCATGACTCAACGCCAAAGGCGCATGGAATGCTGTTCCCTTCCCACCAAAGGTGGTCCCTATTTTTCTACTTGCATTTTTTACGTGCTTCCGAACTGCTAGGTTGGCAGAAGCTGGGACAAGTCACGGGAGCTCACCCCATTACGCGGCACTAGGGATTCGAACCACTGAACTGCCGACCTTTCGATCAACAAACTCAGCGTCTTAGCCACTGAGCCACCGCGTCCCACCGGGAAAACCCTACAACCATCAAAATTTTTGTTACCAAGTTTTCAGCCACACAAATGGCCATTATCGTCTTCATTTGCTTGTAACTTGTTCTGCTTGTTAGTCATAATTTTAGGAAATTAGTTGTCTCATTTCTCCATTCACCTCCTCTCCTCTCACTCTGTTTTCCCAAGCTCCAGTGAAATATGTTCAGTTTGGATCATAACTACCCTGATCAGCTTCTTTCTTTCCTCTGGAACTGCTCCTGCACTGGGGGACTGAAAGCTTTAGAAGTTATTTTCCATCTTGGCATCCTCCAGATGTATGGATCTCAACTCCAAGAATTCCCCAGCCTACACTCTCAAAAGAATTACTGAAGTTGTAATCTCAACTTCTAAAAGTTGCTCGGGTTGAGAAACTTGATTCTGCAATTTTGCTGATCCGATTAGCTTTCTTTCTTTTCTTTTCCTTTCTTTTTATTTTTTTTTTAAAATATAATACACACCATACATATTTTGTGGATAGTATATGGACTGGGTCACATCTTTTTAAAACAATGCTAACAGTAATAATAAGTATGCATAATCCTGATCTTTCAACTTCAACCATACCATTATCTCTTTATAATTCTTTATAATTTCTTTTATGTACACTGAGAGCGTATGCACCAAAGACAAATTCCTTGTGTGTCCAATCACACTTGGCCAATAAAGAATTCTATTCTATTCTATTCTATTCTATTCTATTCTATTCTATTCTATTCTATTCTATTCTATTCTATTCTATTCTATTCTAGTCTAGTCTAGTCTAGTCTAGTCTAGTCTATTCTAGTCTAGTCTATTCTATTCCAATTTTTTAGCATTAATTCATTTAAACATAAATAACATTTCTTTGTGTCATGTATTTGTTATCCCCTACTAAATTACTAATATTTAATATTTTGAAAATTACTCATTATTCCACCATCATTTCAGTATCCCAAATGTCTAGGACTACTAATAAATCCAAATATTAACAAAGTTTAATCAATCCCGGGAATATATCTCAAAATCCCCACAATTTCTAATCCTTAAAAGTTTAAGTTCAAAATATACTTTAACACACTGTTAATATTAATAATACAATTAGATTACCTAATCCTAAATTTCCACCTACTAAGCTTAGCCTATTTTTTAATTATAATAGATTCTATTATTTGTTAATATGTATGCTACTATTTTCTCTATTTGTATTTTCTATTTTCTTTCTTTTTATTAATATATTTTATCATTATCCAATCATCTCTTAACCTTTTTGGAGTTCCATCATTTATTGACTTTTTAATCACCCTTTTATTTCTCTTTCTTGGAGTCTTATAACTCTTTTCTCAAATCCGATTGGCTTTTGATTTGATGGTGGCTCCAATAGATTTGTACCGAAAAACCTAGAGGTATGAGTATTTGACTTTCTAGGTTGGTGCTGTCAGTCATCAAATGGATCGTAGTCTACAAAACAACGATTACACATTTGCTGTTTGGTTCCATGGACTTTAGAGTTCTTACAAGAATCACAGGATTTTATCTTTTCAAGGATAATACACAAAACATAATGACACTCTTGAGTTATTTTCCAGGTTAAGCATGCTTAAGAAACAATGGATTTGCTCCATGTTGTTGTTTTTCATAGCTATAGCATTGAGACTTACATACTTATTAAATTATAAAGGACCATTATAAACCAATAAAGGATAATATTTGTAGCTCAGGGTTGAAGTGAGGGGTCCTTCACCAGAATGTCATAATGTATCAGAATAATATATGTGTGGATCCAAGCAATGTGACCTTTCTCAGTTGACAGATGCAAATTTTGTCAACACGCAGATTTTCTAAGTGCCGTCCAAAATTTTTTCGGTATGGCACCCAGTATGGTGATAACCACTGAGATTGTCACGGCCAGCGCATGCCACAATATTTCAATTTTAATTTTCAGACCTTGATGCTTTGCAATCTTCTCCAGTTCTTTGGCTTCGATTCGTCTGTCCCCTGGTATTACCACATCAATTATTGCCTCTCACTCTTAATGTGCAAGTATAAAGTTCATGATTGCTAATTGAAAGGTCATCGGCTACTCACTAGAGTGTTGGTTATTTATTTTGTGTTGGGTTAACTTCCTGAATTCTTCTGCCATTATTATTTTTTTTTCCCCCTGTTCCAACCGGTTTCCAAGGGCGCGTTGCAATTTTTGCATCAGCCCAGCTTACTTTTTAAGAACTAATGAACGATTCACAAGTTTTCCTTAGCTTGATGCTCATTTGCTGCCTTGGTACTTGTGGTAGCTTTTTTTAAAGTAACATGGTAACATTTTATCAATGTCAGTTTTCTTTTAGGGGTAAGAGAGCAGAGTTACAAATGATCAGTTTGTGGAACAGTTCAATCAAAGTTGGGAACCAAATGGGCTTCAGATCATCAAAGATGCCTCCAAGTTATTTATGATGGCTTGAAGATTTCTGTATATCCACAGAAATGGTTTTCCCCACAACTAATCCAGAATTGCAAATAGGCTGATGATTCGTTTTAAATATCTGCAACTAATTTAATCTCTTTTGAAATCAGAAGTATAAATCAGATTAAATTTCAAGTCCAGACTGAACCAAGGAGTCAAAGCGAATATGAGACTCAGGTGGCCTATAAATTGTTGTTATTGGGTAATTTTGCATATCCCTACTTAAAGAATATTTTCATTTTCCAGGGCAAAAAACAACAACATGATTTCAAATCCCTGTTCCCCCTATGAATGGTTAGAAAGACATACAAATCTTTTAAACAAAGGGTTTAAATGACAATGCCCCCTATGTCTTCTATAAGGGGCATGGTCCAATTACACTTGGCCAGTAAAGAAAATTCTTGCAGAATAGAATAGAATAGAATAGAATAGAATAGAATAGAATAGAATAGAATAGAATAGAATAGAATAACAGAGTTGTAAGGGATCTTGGAGGTCTTCTAGTCCAACCCCCTGCTTAGGCAGGAAACCCTACACCACTTCAGACAAATGGTTATCCAATTTCTTCTTAAAAACTTCCAGTGTTGGAGCATTCACAACTTCTGGAGGCAAGTTGTTCCACAGATTAATTGTTCTGACTGTCAGGAAATTTCTCCTTAGTTCTACGTTGCTTCTCTCCTTGATTAGTTTCCATCCATTGCTTCTTGTCCTGCCCTCAGGTGCTTTGGAGAATAGATTGACTCCCTCTTCTTTGGGGCAGCCCCTGAGATATCGGAACACTGCTATCATGTCACCCCTAGTCCTTATTGTCATTCTAATGTTTTAATATCCTAATAATGTTAATGTGTAAAATGGGAACATGTTCAAATAAAACTTGTTAAACTACCACTTTAGCTAAGATTTAATTACCACAAAAGATGAATCACATATGTATCTAAAGAAAAGTAGCCATTTGTCAACATCTCAACAATAGCAGGGATTTCCTTTGACCCATTGACAGGAGACTAAATCAGGGTGAACGAAAGCCAGACATCCTTCCATTGGGAAGGAGGTTAGACTAGAAGACCTCCAAAGTCCGTTCCAGCCCTAATGATGCTATGATTTCTCTTATTATTTTTAAATACACCCTGACAACAAGGCAAGATGTTGTGTGTCAACCCTCACGGTACCTGAAATCTAAAGATACTGTGTTTCACAGATGCTGAATCATCCTGAACATCAGACTTAAACCGTAGATGTTCCTCAGCCTTGACACAAAATTTCCTCCAACCATGAGATTGGTTCTGAAAAACAGTATATTAAAAAATTCAGAAGTCCACCACATCCATCACGACCTTATCCTTTGATTTTGGGGGACTGCTATTGAAATCAATAGTCAAGATAATTAGAATTCCCTGGACTGAAATCCAAAGCGGATTTTTAACAGAACTTTCTGATAAAAAAACATGCTGCCCTTATCAGTTTTCTTTTCCTACCCAAGTGATCTGGAATGATATCTGGAAGCTGTCAGTTCCTTTCCTATCCACATTTTTTATCTAAACATATGTATGTCAGCCAAAGACCTTATCCCATTTTTTCTGCTTCACCCACAAAATCTTTTTCTGTTTCCTGCTGTTTTTTTTTTCAATTATTTTTCTTCCTTTATCCTGCTATTTTAAATCTCCATTCACCTAGCTTTTTGGCATACTAATAGCAAGCGCAGAGGAACACATACATACAAACACACCCACACCCACAGATAGAGGCACAGGTGCAACACCCACCCACCCATAGAATCTGTGTTGTGGCCCGTCAGCGGCCTGTGCAGATTGTAGCTGATTCTGACAACGAGGAGGCTGGTGTGGTGCTGCACCAGCAGCCTGTGCAGTTGGCACTCGAGTCGGACAATGAGGAGGCTGGAGAAGATGTGGTGTCAGAGGCGGGGCCTTCAGAACCTCCAGAAGCTCCTTTAAGTGAAGAGGAAGAAGAGGAGGAGCCTCTTCTCGATGCATGGGCGCGCAGAGCTACCAAAAGGCAGGAGTGGCTCCTCAGGAGGAGGTGTCCTCAAGAGTAAGGCTTGGGGCTAATTGGTCACTCCCTTAACCTATTTAAGGAGGAACACCGATTGAAGCAAGCTGTAGGGAACAACTTTAGTTCACTCTCCTTCGTGTCTGGATTCTCTGCAAAATTGTTTCTGGGCTTTCTGCCAAACCTAGTAAGACTGTGATTACCTTATCTTAGGATTCTTGTAGGCTGTTAAGAAAGTTTATTAACAGCCTTTGTTTGAAAAAGACTGAGTTATTTTAGTAAATTAAGCTTTGTATAAACTTTGTGTGTGCTGCGTTCTTTGGGGTCCGTAGCTGGGGCAGAACAATCTGAGAAAGTGACTGCTTCTCTTTTACCCTCACCTAACTGACAAGAAAGTAATAGATAACATATTTTATGCAATGTTATTGTACTATATCAGGGGTCAGCAATCTTAAACACTCGAAGTGCCACAAAGGTCCTAACAGGAAGCCCCCCGTTCAATTTTGGAGCCAACTGGATGTCCAGTTCCCTCACCATAGAGTCTCCTCCTAGCGCGGCATCCTTTTTCCTCTACCTGTCCTAACTCAAAGCCCTATCAATTGTGGAGCCAACCAGCAACAGGGAGCTGCAGCAGAGGGATGAAAGAGCCAAATGCGGCTCCAGAGCTGCAGGTTGCCAACCACTGTACTATTTTGATGTTTTTAATATTGTTGATTTGGGGCTTTGTTGCGCCAAACTGGGGTAAGTTGCAGGCATTGTGAATAAATAAATATTATTTGCATTATTTAATTTAATTTAATTTAATTTTTTTTAATTTAATTTCCAATTTATATACCGCCCTTCTCCCTGAGGACTCAGGGTGGTGTACAGCCAAGATAAAAAACATAGAATACAAATATTAAAACATTTAAAAATATATATATCTCCGGGGGCAACTGATTCCAGAGGGTGGGAGCCCCCACAGAGAAGGCCCCAATATAATATAATTATATTATATTGTGCCCATGATTCTTGTAGGCTTTTCCAACTTATATTAATTTCTCTATAGACATGAAACATGAAACGTCTCTGCACTCTTTCTAGATTCTCAACCTCTTTTTTGATATCACGGTGACCAAAACTGGATGCAACATTCCAAGTGTGGTCTTACACATCATTTGCACTTACAAGAATAACATGAGAGAGATCTGTGTGAGGCCATATTCTTCCTATCCTTCTCCTTGAGTGGCTTAACTAGATCATCTTTCATTGCAAAAATATCTAGTGAAATGCAGGTATCGGTTACCCAAATTGTCATAAAACATGAAGAATGGTTGCAGAAACTTGGTATACCTAGTCTAGTGAAAAAAAAAAAAAAAGGACCAGGGGTGACATGATAGCAGTCTTCCAATATTTGAAGGGCTGTCATAAATAAGAGGGGGGCAAATAATTTACCAAAGCACCTGTAGGCAGGACAGGGAACAATGGATGGAAACTAACCAAGGAGAGAAGCAACCTAGAACTAAAGAGGAAATTTCTAATGGTGAGAACAATTAACCGGTGGAATGACTTGCCTTCAGAAGTTGTGGGTGCTCCAACACTAGAAGTTTCTAAGAAGAGATTGGACAGCCATTTGTCCAGAATGGTATTGTTGTGGCCTGCCGGCGGCCAGCAGAGCTGGCAGCAGAGTCAGACAGTGAGGAGGTTGGGGAGGAACATGGGCCAGTCCTGGCAGCTGGGAAAGCTCAGATGAGGACTCTGCATTGGAGGCCAAGAGGGAGCTACACAGCAGTGAGGCAGAGGAACAGCTGGAGCCCATTCCCATTGTGCACATGTGCAGAGCTGCCAGAAGACAAGAATAACACAGAAAGCAGGGTTGACTTGGGAGTAAAGCCACATCTTGGAGATGATTGGCCCCTCCCATAGGAAACAAAAGAGGAGCGAACGGGGAGTGGGCTTTTGCAGGAAACAATTCTTTTGTTCGGTCATTTCAAGAGTGGAAAGTTCTGTTCATGACTTTAAGGGACTCTGTGCCAAGTTTTATTTATTATTTTATTTATTTATTTATTTGTCAACAAGTACAAGGAAACAAGTATCAGTATAGACATAGACATGGACACATGAAAAAAATTGGCACAAATAAAAGGCTATAAATATTTATTTATTTATTTATTTATTTATTTATTTATTTATTTATTTATTATATTTCTATTCTGCCTTTCTCCCATAGGAGTCAAGGCGGTGTACAGTCAAGAAAAATATAGATACACAAACATCATAAAATTGCTAATTAAAATAGGCAAAACATAGCCATAAACACATAGAATGATTACATATCAATGAGGACAGTAGGACAGGGACAGAAGGCACGCTGGTGCGCTTATACACGCCCCCTTAGGGACCTCTTAAGAAACATGAAAGGTCCACGGAAGACAGTTTAAGGTAAAAGGTATGGGGATTAGTGAGACTAACAACAGGATCTGGTAGAGTGTTCCAGACATTTACTACTCTACTGCAGAAGTCATATTTCCTACAATCAAGATTAGAGAGATTTACATTGAGTTTGAATCTATTGATAGCCCTTGTGTTATTTCGGTTGAAATTAAAGGACTCATTTACAGGTAGGACTTTTTGGTGAATAATCTTATGAACTAAGCTTAGGTCGGAATGTAGATTGCGTAGTTCCAGGCTATCCAGACCTAAAATATCAAGCCCGATGGTATAGGGAATTTTATTTCGAGCAGAAGATTTGAGGACTCTTCTAGTAAAATATCTCTGGACCCTCTGTATTGTATCAATGTCTGAAATACAGTGAGGGTTCCAGGCAGGTGAGCAGTATTCAAGTATAGGTCTGGCAAAGGTTTTATATGCCCTAGTTTGAAGTATAGCGTTACCAGAGAGAAAACTTCATAAAATGAGATTGACAACTCTTAATGCCATTTTTGCAATGATGTTACAGTGAGCTTTTGCCTTACACTGCGTTTGGAAACAAGTTACGTGGCAGCTTGCCAAATGAGATAAGGTGTGTTGATAAATATTCCTTTGAAAAACTGTTTGGACAAACCTTGCTGACTGTGAATGAAAGTAATTCACAGTCGTGTAAATAAAAGAGGTTTTGCCGGGACTAAGACTCTGCTTCTGGCTCTTTAAGGGAGCCTAGGTCAGAACAGGTATAGAGTTTCTTGCTTGTGCAGGGTGTTAGACTAGGAAGACCTCCAAGATCCCTTCCAACTCTGTCAATCTGTTACTTGAGGAGCTTTTCACAGAGAATAGAGGTCAACCTGTACTTGAGGGCAAAACAAACCAACTGAGGGTAAAACAAAAACTAACAGGTGGAAGATCATTAAAGCGATCTAACCTAGAATGAAGGATAAATTTCCTGTCAATGAGAACAATTAACCAGTGGAACAAATTGCCTTCGGAAGTTGTAGGTGCCCCATCACTGGAGGCTTTTAAGAAGAGACTGGATGGCCATTTATCAGAAATAGTATAGATTTCCTGAGAGAGCAGGGGGTTGGATTAGATCAGGGGTCACCAACCTTTCGGAACTCGAGGACCGCTAAGTTCATAATTTTAAATTCCGTGGACCACTAATATACCTGAGCGGCTGGGTGGGCGTGGCTAGGCACTCATGTGACTGCGTGGTCATCGCCAACTCGATGTCACTCATGTTGGGGGGTGCCTCGCCAGCCTCTACTTGCCTTTCCCCTTCCAGCAACTCCTCGCCTGTCTGCCTGGGCTCCTTAGGGCCCCAATAGGAAGCAGTTGCTGGAGCTAAGCAGCCACCATGAGAAAGAGTTGGCAAAACAGCTCAGTTCAAATGGGATCTGACCGAGAAGGAGGCTCAGCAGAAACACCTCACTGAGGACTAGCAGCATAGGCTTTCCAAGCAGAGGGAAGACCTGCAGGAGTGCAAGGTCAGGCATTGGCGCCTGGAGGCTCAGTGGGCTGAGATGGTCAGCCAGTTCCAGGCCATGATGCAGTCCCACTGGAACGAGTCCCTCCGGCTCTTCACCATCAGTGGCGCTTCCTTCCAGCCTTCGCCCAAATCTCTGCACCAGGAGGCTGAAGCAGATCCCAAGTCAGAATTTCTGCCCCCCACAACCCACACAAAAAGATTCCGAAGGGAGAGACTCTCTGCAGCAACACAAACGTTCATTGCACATATCTGGCCCAGGGGCGGTAGTTTCAGGACCCCTGATTTAGTGCAATGTAAAAAATTCAAATAATTTTTCTGCAGACCACCAAAATTTTCTCACAGACCACCAGTTGGTGACCACTGGACTAGATGACTTCCAACCCTGTTACTATTATGAATCTTAGCCTGCGAAATATTTTCCCTTTGGACCCTGTCTTATGACCCACAGAATCCAGAAGCAAGTTTCAGCACCACTAACAAATTGGGAGATAAAATCCCAGCCAGGCGCAAGAAGATGGCAAAAGGATGACGTTTCAAGCCCGTGTATCAGGTGACAGAGAGCTACTGCAAAGGTCTGCTTCTGTGGAGAATTAATAATGATTCTTTTCACTTCCTTTCTTTCACTTAAGACTTATCATTTTAAAAACAGGTTAAAAAAAATATAAAGACTTCTGAACTCTTCGCCGAATGATTACAAGTCCTTGGCTGTCTGCTGATGTTCCTCCATACGCTTGGATAAAAGCCGAAATAGATCAAATTAATAAATCCCTATGAAACTAATAATCTCGGGTTTGCAGGGACATTCTGTGTGACAGATGTTTTTATCTTTCCATTGCTACGAGCCAAAAAAAAACATTGTTTTATTTTCCAGATGTATGCCCTTGCTTTTCAAAAAAAATCAAAACAACAGCTACAGTTTGCAGGGTGCGAGTACATTTATTAAAATCCATTCTAGTGAACTTCCTGCGTCTTTGATAATTCCTCTTCCGTATCTTTAGTTGCTCTGAAATATATTGAACTGTCACTCTGAGGGTTCAGAAATGAGGATATTTTGCAGCGTCTTTTATTTTGTTTGGAAAAAATGAAGAATATTGCCAGGAAAGTGATCAAATGAAAGGTGAATAGGGTGCAAAAATATGCAAAAAAATAATAATAAATAATTATCAACTAACCTTTAGAGGGATGTGTGGCAAACTATTCTGTGTTTACTCCCATTATTCCACAATGAACCATCTTCTTGTTTACAAATATTCTTGTTTACAATAGCAACAAAGAGGATTAGGGGACTGGAGGCTGAAACATATAAAGAACGGTTGCTGGAACTTGGTATGTCTAGTCTGATGAAAAGAAGGATAAAGGGTGACATGATAGCAGAGAAGCCTTCCTCCCCTTCTGGTTAATGAAATGTTTTGGGGAATATTAAAAGAGATAGAATATTATATTTCCCCAAAGGAGAAATAGAGAAATATGCTCTTAGAGGCAGAAAGCAGCCCCAATTTCCTGCACAGTAAAACAGCCTCCAGCAGATGCCTGAAATCTTTAGAGATGGATATTTTGTGCCCATTAAACAATCCAGGCCAGCCTCTTCGCAAAAAAAAAAACACCTTCAGGTCCAGTTGATGGGATTAAGAATTTACATTCCCCCGACTCCAAATTCTAAGAACAGGACATGACCTACTCACCACAATGTAAAAAAGATGTTGAGGCTCTAGAAAGAGTGCAGAGAAGAGCAACAAAGATGAGGAGGAGACTGGAGGCTAAAACATATAAAGAACAGTTGCCGGAACTGGATATGTCTAGTTTAATGAAAAGAAGGACTAAGGGATGACATGATAGCAGTGTTCCAATATCTCAGGGGTTTCCACAAAGAAGAGGGAGTCAAGCTATTCTCCAAAGCACCTGAGGGCAGGACAAAAAGCAATGGGTGGAAACTAATCAAGGACGGAAACAACCTAGAACTCAGGAGAAATTTCCTGACAAATGGAACAATTAATCAGTGGAACAACTTGCCTCCAGAAGTTGTGAATGCTCCAACATCGAAAGTTTTAAAGAAGAGTTTGCATAACCATTTGTCTGAAGTGGTGTAGGGTTTCCTGCCTAAGCAGAGGGTTGGACTAGAAGACCTCCAAGGTCCCTTCCAACTCTGTTATTCTATTCCATATCACCCCACCCCCCAAAAAAGGCAGAACAAAGAGGCTTCCTTTGCTCTGATTTTTACTAAAATCAGATAGGAAAGTTGATGAGATTTTCTTGAACTTTTTATTAACTGAAATCATGGAGCAATTATTTGAATAGAAGCACTCAATTTTGCTCTTCAGAGAGCTGCAATTGGTTCTATTCACACTGAATTTTGGTCCTTCGGTTAAAAAAACAAAAGAAGACACAACAAAGGATTATTATTATTAGAGAAGCTTTTATAGCCTTTGTTGGCTTTTAATAATGTTTGGTTTGTATTAAGGCATGTTTAATTTCTGCCTGTATCTTCTTGTGATTTTTGTGTATTATTATCGTATTTTAAGAATGCAGAAGGCCACTGTGAACCTAAAAGCGATAAACACTTTTAACAATAAATAATCCTAAAAGTGCATCTTTTTTTAATGTTGATGTCAGGGTTCCAAGTAACAGCCCCAACAGAAGAAAACTCTGATGCTAGAAGTTCCTCAAAGTTCCATTTTATTAGAGATGTCATATTGGCACATCTGGGAAAACCCGCTTATTACGTTGCTCCCAGTTATGCAAACACACTTTCTCAGGAGATGTCTGAAGTCCTTCTTTCTTCAATCTGGAGATGATCCACTTTGGAGGGTAGATTGGGCCAATTGGAGCTATTTTGATCAGGGCTTTTATCCAATTTAATAAGATTGTAGCTCCTTGTGTTGCTTTTTTAAAGTTTGTTGCCTTAAGTGTCCTATAGGAAGAGGCAGGAGAGAAATTATATTATAATCATCATCATCATCATCATCATCATCATCATCATCATCTATCTATCTATATAAAAAAGGTTGTATGTATGTATGTATGTATGTATGTATGTATGGATGTATGTATGCTCCAGCATAACTCTGGAACACCTTGAGCAATTTCAACCAAACTTGGTACACAGATGATTTACTATCTGGAAACAAATACTGTTGGGGTAAAACAAACCTGGTGTGTGTGTGTGTGTGTGTTCCAGCATACAGTAACTGTGGAACGCCTGGGCCATTAAGGAGAGTGAGTGTGGCGTCCTAGAGCGGCAATTGTTTGTGATGGCATGGGAGGGGGAAGAGAGAGCCTGGGCCATTAAGGAGAGTGAGTGAGGCATCCTAGAGCAGCAATTGTTTGTGATGTCAGTTCCTTCGCAGCTTCTTCTGTAAAGGCAGCCATGATGTTTGCCCTCCAGTGGAGCAATGGGGAAGCGCCTGGTGGATTTGGGGCAAAGTGCCAGGATCGTAGACAGGGCAGGAAAGAGGAGTGCATCAGAGGGGGAAGGGAGAGGGGAGGGATGATGGGCATGGGAGTAGGGGAAAGAAAGGCCCCTCTCAATGCCTCCCTGTCAGACAAGGGCTTCAATGTCTATAAATACCCAGGCAATTCCGGGTTACCAGCTAGTCAGGGATAAAAATAAATTAAAAAGACAAAACAGTACACTGGCAGATGACCCAGAAATAATAACGAACAACAACAACAACTTTGCAGAGATGGGTGGAGATTGCTATAAAATACTTCATAGATTCAAAGCGATGTCTTATTTATTTATTGATTGATAGATTTGAATTTTTATAGCATAAGGTGAAGACGGACCATTCCGGGTTTTTCTTCAGAGAAGAAGCTTATGATGTAAGGTGTGTTAAAAGAAAGTAAGTAGCCCAAAGTCATTCAGTGTAGGTCAAGGTGTCAAGTTTGCGAATACAGAATGATAAAGTCCTGGTCATAACATACCACACTGTGGTTGAAAAGAAGGAGGTGTGGATAATGGACATGGCAATATCAGGAAATAATAGAAGAGAAGACAAATCAGAGTTGAAGAAGATCACAAAGTATCAAGATCTGAAAATCGAAATCGAAAGATTATGGCACAAAGTGGCCATGATGGTTCCAGCAGTTGTTGGCGCATTGAATAGTATTCTGAACCTTTTCATCTGGGGGAATAGGTCTCTTCTAGGTGCAATCCTAAAGGATTTCCAGTAGCAGCTCTAAGCTTAGATCCAAATTAGGACCACTTTGCTGAAGGGTAGAAGGTACAGCATCAGACAATACTTGGCAAGAATGCAGGAACAGATCTTCACCCAAATGAACTAATTGTCTCCTGCAAACTCCCCTCCCTTTCGCTCCTCTTTATTCCCTATGGGAGGGGCCATTCACCATCCACCTGTGGCTTTACTCCTGAGTCGACCCTTGTTCCTTAGCTGTTCCCTTCTCCTGGCAGTTCTGCACATCCAGTTGTTCTTCTGCCCCACTGATGTCTGACTACGAAGGCAGATGACAACTGTCAGATGGCTGTGGTCCCCTCTCTGCCTCTGATGCAAGTACTCATCAGAGCCTTCCCCAGACTCCAGGACTGGCCCATGTTCCTCCCCAATCTCCTCACTGTCCGAATCTGCTGCTAGATCCACCGGCGGGCCACAACAACACCCTCTCCATTGAAAGAAAATGCCACCACTCCTGTGCCCTTGGATTGACAATGATGGAAGACCAAAATCCAGAAGGCATTTATTTCACAAGAGAACATTGCTTTGTATCCCCACTCAACCACCACAAACCCAGGGATATACAGACCTGACATTTATCATTAGAACTTTAAAGTCAGTAAGGATCCAGTGATCAAGACCTGGATCCAGAAGGCCAGGAGCAGTGATTGATACCACATTGACAATTCCTTGAAACTGCACATCTGGATCCCCACCAATTTTTTACATCATATCAGATCAGGTGCAAATACTTAGACTTATATACCACTTCACAGTGCTTTTACAGCCCTCTCTAAGTGGTTTACAGAGTCAGCATATTACCCCCAACAATCTGGAACCTTATTTTACCCACCTCGGAAGGATGGAAGGCTGAGTCAACCTTGAGCCTGGTGAGATTTGATCTGCCAAACTGCTGGCAGCCAGTGATCAGCAGAAGTAGCCTGCAGTACTGCACTCTAACCACTGTGCCACCATGGCTCTTGTGGTGACTCTATTGACTCTAAGTGGTACAAAGCACTATTTCCCTCAACTCCATCATGAGTTGAGATCTACTCATGAGTTGACTTTCATGTCCATTCTTAAATTGACATGAAATTTTTTTTCTCTCTCTCTCTCCCCCTCTCTCTTTCTTTCTTCTATCTATGTATCTGTCCATCCATCCATCCATCCATCCATCCATCCATCCACCCATCCATTCTCTAGCATCTCTCATTCTCTCATCTATTCTATCTATCTATCTATCTATCTATCTATCTATCTATCTATCTTTCTATCCATCCATCCATCCATCCATTCTCTAGTATCTCTCATTCTCTCATCTATTATATCTATCTATCTATCTATCTATCTATCTATCTATCTATCTATCTATCTTTCTATCCATCCATCCATCCATCCATTCTCTAGTATCTCTCATTCTCTCATCTATTATATCTATCTATCTATCTATCTATCTATCTATCTATCTATCTATCTATCTATCTATCTATCTTTCTATCCATCCATCCATCCATCCATTCTCTAGTATCTCTCATTCTCTCATCTATTATATCTATCTATCTATCTATCTATCTATCTATCTATCTATCTATCTATCTATCTATCTTTTCTGAATAGTTTTTAACCCAGAGCTATAATTGCACTCAACAATGAACTAAAGGGCCACCATCAGTGAGCTGTTGGACAGCATTATTTGGTCTGTTATGTGGATGTTTGGGTAGTTTAGGGGTGGAGAATTGTGGTGGGTGGGAGTGTGTTTGGGGATTGTTATGTGTGTTGGACCTGGTCTTTGGGTGTTAAGTGAATTTCGTTGTATGTGTATACTGTGTATACACGTACAATGACAATAAAGTTATTATTATTATCTATCTGGACCCAGATTGTTGGGGGCAATATGCTGACTCTGTAAACCATTTAGAGAGGGCTGTAAAAGCACTATGAAGCGGTATATAAGTCTAAGTGCTATTGCTATTGCCATCTATCAAATTTATGTATCACCTTTTCTCTAAGTAAGCCTATCAGATCAACCCCCGCCCCTCCCAAATGTTTTTATTGAATAAAGCAAAACTTTCAAATTTTCAGGTGGGAAGTTTAGGAACTCCTACCAACATTTTTGTCCGATGCTGAGATGGGCAAAGGATCAGGAGAAAAAGATGGGCCAATCGGAAGGTCAAAGCAGAGCAAAATATCCAGTTTACAAAGAAGGTAAGTAGAACCAGACACTTTGTGTATTCTATCCGGGTAAGAAATAAATTTAATGAAATATGTATAACCAATCCTGGGAATAGAAATTTCATATTTAAGTGACATTTCAAGTTTACAAAGACCAATTAGAGTTTGCTTCGGGGAATCTGCTTTCTAAATGGCAATCCATACGGGCGCCGGTTTTCAGTCACCATGGATTTCTATTTTTCTGAGCTTCTGAAATATTTTTTTTCTTTTCTCTGGTAGGTGCATCCGTGTGTGTGTGTGTGTGTGTGTGTGTGTGTGTGTGAGAGAGAGAGAGAGAGACAGAGAGAGAGAGAGAGAGAGGGAGGGAGGGAGGGAGGGAGGGAGAGAGAGATAGAGAATGCGCACGGACACACACTTTGTGTTAGGATTGTCATTGTTCAGAATTGAAGGAGAAGATTATTTGCTTTACTAAGAGAAGTCTTTCTCACCCTTCCACTTTGTGTATTGTGTGTGTGTGTGTGTGTGTGTAGTAAAATAGATGATGCTCTCTCCTCTTAGCAGTCTCATATTTTTTACTACAGAAAGACTAAAATGTCATCTTGCCTCTTAGATAAATTATATTATTGTTTGAGGAGGCACAGAAAATACCGAGATATAAAATAAAGGTTAGCAAAAGTATTGTGATTAGCATTGTGCAGTGCAAAAATACTTTTTCATACAATCCGAGATTCGGGGCTGCTTCTTGGGGATGAAAGGAAATATTGTAAATACTCTTCTCAGAAAGAAGAGGGCATAACATGGTACAATAGATCACAAATGCATACATCAATTGATTTCAACAATAATAATTATTGTTCCTCACTTGGGCTCAGGATTCTAACCAGTGTTGAATAGAACAGTGGTCATCAACTGGTGATCCGTGAAAATTTTTTGGTGGTCCGCAGAAAAATTATTTGCATTTTTAATATTGCATAAAACAGAGGTCCTCAAACTACGGCCCTTGGGACAGATGCATGCAATGGATGTTTGTGTTGCTGCAGAGAGTCTCCCCCTTCGAGGTCTTCTTGTGTGGGTTGGAGGGGGGGCAGAAATTCTGACTTGGGGTCTGTTTCGGCCTCCTGGTGTGGGGCCTTGGGCGAAGGCTGGAGGGAAACTCCGCTGGTGGCGAAGAGCCGGAGGGCCTTGTTCCAGTGGGACTACATCATGGCCTGGAACTGGCTGACCATCTCAGCCTGCTGAGCCTCCAGGTGCCGGTATCTGGCCTTGCACTCCGACAGGTCTTTCCTCTGCTTGGAAAGCCTATGCTCATAGTCCTCAGTGAGGTGCTTCGGCTGAGCCTCCTTCTGGGTCAGATCCAATTTGAACTGAGTTCTTTTGCCAACTCTTTCTCGTGGTGGCTGGTTAGCTCCAACAAATGCTTCCTGTTGGGGCCTTAAGGAGCCTGGATGGGGAGGCAAGGAGTTGGCCACGCCCACCCAGTCACATGACCACCTAGCCACGCCCACCCAGCTGGTCATTAGGCAGATCATATTCATGGTCCACAGGATTTAAAATTATGAACTTATGGTCCCTGAGGTCCAAAAGGTTGGTGACCCCTGGAATAGAAGACATAAGATAAAAGTTGCTTAAGATATAAAATATTGAATGTAATTATTATTGTTTTCAAGGGAGACACACCCACTCCCACACATACCCATCAGAGGTGGTATTCAGCCAGTTCAGACCGGTTTGGGCAAACCGGTAGTGATGACCTGCATGTGGGCCCCCACCTACCCGCCCACCTGCCCGGGTGCAATCCCATCCTATATAGCTTTGTTTTTTATGCAACACGCATGCTTGGATGGCTTGTGTGAGTGAATTGCCATGTTTGAAGTTGCATGCCTGCATGGACAGCACGTGTGAGCGAATTGCTGTGTTTTGTGATGCTGCATACATGTGTGCATGTGCACTCACATTTCTAGTGCTGGGCGAGCCAGTTGCTACAGTATGAGAAGCCCATCTATGATACCCATCGTGTTTCAAACAAACCAAGGTTATGCACAAAAAGAAAGAGGTTAATGAAAAATCAAACAATCAATTTTAATTAATAGAGTCCCACTATTTCAGAGGCAAAATGTCTGATGGCCATCATCCATGTCCTTACCAGAACACAACAGAATAACAGAGTTGGAAGAAAGTTTGGAGGTCTTCTAATCCAACCCCCTGCTCAAGCAGGAGACCCCGTACCACTGGAGACAAGTGGCTGTCCAGTCTCTTCTTGAAAACCTCCAGTGATGGAGCACCCAGAACTTCTGGAGGCAACTTCTGTTCCACTGGTTAACTGTCCTCACTGTTAGGAAATTTCTCCTCAGTTCTAGGTTGCTTCTTTCCTTGATTAGTTTCCATCGGTTGCTTCTTGTCCTGCCTTGGTTAAATTAATAGTTAAATGAGTTAATGGAAAAGCAAACTAAATCAAACACATCTAATCAATTTCAGTCACTGCTTCTCCCTCCCACAGAGGGTGAAGATCTGATGACCATCATCCATGTTGTTACCAGTGCTACGCTAGACTACTGCTGTATCCTCTACCTGGGGCTCCCTTTGAAGACAACCCAGAAGTGGCAATTGGAAAAAAATGCAACTGCTTGCCGAATCCTACAACCGGTAACGTACAGCTAAGAGGTAGGAAAATTACAATTCATTATTTATTTATTAAATTTATATGCCACACATGTAGCCAATAAGGTGACTCTGGGCAGCTCACAGATGACAAAAAAGAGGAATAGAAAAACCAATTAGAATATGAAAACTTTGCAAATTAAAATTTTTAAAACTATGCAAGGAACCAGAATGATCAACAACGCTTGACGGTGCTACAGCTTTGCCTCTTGAATATTCAAACTGCCTTTGCAAGCAGACACTTTTACAAAGGGATGTTGTGTGTACAAAATGAGCGTACATGGGCATCTTCATGGATGCAGAGTTAAAAAACAGCAAGATCTTCCTTTCTCTTACAATAAGCTTTGTTCTCTGGAAAGAAGCTTAGTTATTCAGGCAGAATGGAAAGCAAAAGCTTTCATCCTCGGCTTACAACTTGACAATCAGTCTTGCAGATGCCATTACAAGAAGCTGTATAATAAAACGGCGTGTTTTATGGAGAGCATTACTATCTTTTTGTAGCCTGAAGTTACAGTCGCCCGCTGAAGTCCATCTAGACTTTTAGCGACTATGCTTCAGAAATCATGCATCGGCTTCACAAACAATTTGGAAGTGCTTTAGATGTTTCTGGAGAGCACAGCGACTTTGCTATTCATGACAGCAGCCCAATTATTTCAGGGTTCCCTGCTAGTTTTAAGAAGCTGTCCTTATTTTAGGAATCATATGAACCAGTCATCTCTTTAAAGCCAAGCAGCTTTTTTTTAAAAAAAAATCAGATTTGCATGGAACCCAGAAAAGTTTCTATTACAGGTTTTCTTTCAAAAATAGAAGGCGCTGTGTTCCTGCTTTCTCTTAGGTGCCAAAAATTTCTTCCAAATCATTTTTGAAGCAGACACAGCCCTACCAAGCTCTGTTCTTAAGGCTTCGGAGACAGATTTCAGGGCTCTGGATGGGAAAAATAATCAGTGTTTTACTTTCACGAACATCTAACCGAAACTTAACCTTTCCTTCCATAAAGAGCACACGCAGCAAAATAATGAATGGCTTTTAGAATGCAAAGATGTTTGTTAACTTGACTAAATTTCACTACTTAAATGTATTATGCCTTAAAAAGGGAAGTCGTCTTGTCATTGAGTTAATGGGTTAATAATATTATTACCCTTTGCTCATAATAAGAAATTCTGTTTGTAAAGCATATTCGTGAAAAGGGGTCACATTCTTGAACTTTGTGGATTTTATCATTTTTAACCCACCCTTATCATTGACAATAGTACCAATAGTTTTCTTCTTTAATTGTAACTCATTAAAAGAAACGGTCACCAATTTTACTGTAAACTTTAGTTAAGTTAAAGTTAAAATTTAAAATAATAAAACAAAATAAAGATAATTAAAAGATAAAAAAGGGGAAAAAAGAAAATAAAAAGAAAGATTATAAAAAAGCTAGTGATTAGTTTCTTTTTTAAAGAAAGTACAAAGGAAGATTATAAAAAAGCTATGACGCTAGTTATACATGCATTTATATTTTGCCCTCTCTTGCTAAAGTTACATCACAACTTCCTTCTTTCCATAGCAGTGTCCCAGTATTGGAAGGGCTGCTACAAAGAAGAGGGAGTCAAGCTATTCTTCAAAGCTGGATTGGACCTGGGTACCTTCGAGACCGTCTTCTGCCACCAGTAGCCTCCCACCGGCCAGTTCTCTCCCACAGAGAGGATCTCCTCAGGGTGCCATTGGCCAAATTATGTCAGCTGGCGACACCCAGGGGGAGGGCCTTCTCGGTGGGAGCCCCTGCCCTTTGGAATGAACTGCCCCAGAAATTCGTAAAATCTCTGATCTCCGTGTATTTTGCTGTGCCCTCAAAACCTTGTTGTTCCGCCAGGCTGGGCTATCAATGTAAAGATTTTAATTGGTTTTAAATATGGGATTTTAAATTTGGGGTTTTATTAATTGGGCCTATCATTTAATAATTTTAATTATTTTTAAATTTTGTCTGTCTTTGTGCTTTTAATCAGGCTGTACACCACCCTGAGTCCTTTGGGAAAAGGGCGGTATAGAAATAAAATAAATAAATAAATAAATAAATAAATAAATAAATAAATAAATAAATAAATAAAGCACCCGAAGGCAGGACAAGAAGCAACGGATGGAAATTACTCAAGGAGAGCAACAACCTAGAACTAAGGAGGAATTTCCTGAAAATTAGAACAATTAATCAGTGGAATGACTTGTCTCCAGAAGTTATGGGTGCTCCAACACTGGGAGTTTTTAAGAAGAGATTGAACAACCATTTGTGTGATATTTGTAGGGCATGTCAAATTTTTCAACTTTTCAATTTCCAAACCTTAGGGATGCTCAAAAGTTGTGACATACCTTGAGGAATGTAAAGATATTTTGGTTACCTTAACATAATTTAAATGTGTTTGGTAAGTAACTGCACAAATATCATAATTTTTTTAAAACATTTTGTTTGTTTCATAGGGTTTCCACTTAAGCAGGGAGTAGGGTTAGAAGACTTTCCAACTCTGTTATTTTTTTTGTTCTATAATCTTCAGACCTACAAATCATAAGTTTATTTTTCTTTTCTTTTTTTCAGCAAAAAAAATCCATTAAGGTTTCCAGATACTGATGAACATAACTGTTGATCTTTCTCTAATCAAACAAGTTATTTTTTTTTTCCATCATCGATAGTTCCATCATCTTCACTACCCACGCCTCCATCATGGATATACAGTAGTGGCCAAAATTGTGGAAACTTTTTGGGAAAAGTGCATTTTCTAAAACTAGCTAATAACTTTTTTTGGGAGTAGTACCATAAAATGATATATCAATGGAAAGATAATTTAATCAAGCATGTAATGCAATCACTTTTATTAGAATAGCAGTTACAGTATAAAGAAGAAAAGTGAAACACAGAAAAAATGAGATATACAAAAATAATCACCATGTCAGGTAATACAGTTGGGTAACCTTTAGCATGAATGACGGCCTTACAACGTCTTCCCATGGAGAGAACCAAGTCTTTTAGTTCTGCAGCTGTTCTAATGTGAAACCAAGATTGAATGATTACTTCTATTAACTGGGTTTTATTGCTGGGTCGCTTCTGACTAACAAGTTTCTTTAGTTGGCTCCATAGATTTTCAATTGGGTTAAGGTCTGGGCTATTCCCCGGCCATTCCAGCAGTGGCAAAGGATTATCTTGAAACTCCCTCCAAAAAAGTGGTGTTATTAGCCATCAAACCTCAAAAATACCCTTTTCCCAAAAGGTTCCCACAATTTCGGCCACTAGTGTATCAGCTAAAAAAATTCAATTTTTTTGCAGATAAAATAGTCTCACTGCAGTAGAGCAGCTATGAAACAGTACCTCAGTAAAACAATATTTTTTTATAGAACTCTCTTTGATTAATCCAGTGTAAAACAGTCCCGATATGCCTTCTGATGGGTAGTGATTTTTCTGCTACTGTATAATCAGTATTTGTTAAAGCAAATTACTTTTTTTGGAATATGCGCATTTATTGTAACATTAATAAGATATTTGTGATTACAAAATCACCTAATCTGCTTGCTAATATGGAAGGATAAAACTGGGAAATGTTTCATCCTTAAACAGGATTGAGTATTCAATCCTCTATTGAGAATATTTCCCTCTTAAGAGTTTCCATTTTCACTTTGCCTTAATAATCCCCATTAGAATCTTGACTATCTTCATTAGAAGAAAAAAAAAACTGTTGTTACGATGTACGCATTTGTTAAAGATGTATTTTATTCAATAGATAGATTGATCAAGGGATTAGAGGTCACCTTTGATTTTTGACAGATATATACAGATCAAACAAGTTTGCAAAGCCCACAATATATAACCTTACTATGCAAAGGGCCAGCAATAGTGATTTGTAACACCTGATGCCTTTCCCTCTAATATTTGATTTTCGGCGGGAAAGGAAATTGATTTCTTTTTGTTCTCTTTAACCCACCCACCCCGTTCCAATGAATCTACTCAGTTAGAAATCATGAAGGTTACAGAGATGGTGTGGTCTCCTTGGTACTCTCTGAACTTGGTTGTTTTCTTGCAGATGTTTCATTAACTAATGTCAGACAGAAGGAACCAAAACAAAACCCTGAGCTGTGGGCTCCTTAGCTCCTCTCTGACCTCGCTTGTTTCCTTGCAGAAGTTTCATTACCTAATGTCAGAGACAAGGAACTAGAACAATACCGTGAGCTGATCAAAGGTATTGTATTTTTCGGACTACAAGATGCACTTTTTTGTCTCCCAAAAGGAGGTGAAAATGTCTGTGCGTCTTATAGACCGAATATTGCCAAAGTGTTGTGACCCATGCCCACGTAGTTGATACTAAATGCAAACAGTTCCAAAAAACAAACAGATTTTATTAAAACAGCTGAGAATTAACTTATTCTCAGCATATTCCAAATTAAATGAAAGCAAAGTCCTCAAAACACCAGTCTTTAGTTTATCTCTGACCTTGGGATAATTAGGCAAGCTGCCAAAGGCTTTTCTTGGCAACAGTTCAAGAACAGAAGAAATAACTACAGCAAACAAAAAGCAATTCTCTCAACGGTTGTTTTCCGGCAAAGAGCCCAAGAGCCGTTGCTGGTCTTTTAAGCCTTATGGGAGGGGCCAATCATTTCTTGGCCCTACTCCCGAGTCGTCCTCTCTGCTTTAGCTGCTCTTGTCTTCTTGCAGCTCTTCTCATACGTGCACTAGGAACAGGCTCCTCCTGTTCCTCCACCTCTCTACTGTCAGCCTCTGGAGGCTCCGAAGTCCGCGCATCACTCCCAGATAGCCCTGGCCTCATCTCTGCCTCCGACACAGAGCCCTCGTCTGGGCCTTCCCCAGCCTCCAGGACGGGCCCCTATTCTTCCTCAGCCTCATCGCTGTCCAGCTCCGCAAACAGCTGGCGGACCACAACACAAAGCTTCGCCCACCCACAGGCTGTTTTGTGGCCTCTGCACACCCCATTTTTGGACCTTTTTTCATCCTTTTTTTGAGGCTTTTTCGGCCCATTTTGGGGCATTTCTTGGCCTGTATTCGAGGCTCTTTTCATCCCATTTTTGTGGCTTTTTTGGCCTGTTTTTGAGGGGGTTTTTTGGCCCATTTTTGAGGCCTTTTTTTGGGGTTCATTTTTGAGCCCTTTTTGAGCCTGTTTTTTCCCAAAAAAATGGGCTGAAAAAAACCCTGAAAAGGGGCCAAAATAGGGGCCAAAAAAAGGGCTGAAAATGGGGCATGCAGAGGCCAACAACTTTTTTGTTGTTTTCCCTCTTCTAAATTTAGGTGCATTTTACAATCCAAAAAAATATGGTACTTTTTTATTGCTGTGTGCCTATTTACAAGAACCTCACCAGACTGATTGCATTGTTTTAATGGTATCCTGCCCCTTTCTGGATTTTGACTTTATTTAGCAACTCCAGTAGTCTCATAAATTGAGGTGATGCTGGTTGTCAGCAGCGAAAGAATCAGTTACACCCTGATTTTCAAAGTAGAGCTCCATGTCTTTCTCATCTGGGTTGGGTGAGGACTTCTCTGATTCTTAACATTTTATCTGTTAATTTTTTGCAATTCTACCTAACCCTACTTTTAATTGCTCAGATGCTAACACAAACAGTTTAGGTTTTTTTTTTTTAAAAAAATTGTTCTTTATTTAATATTCCAAATAGAAATCCTCAGTTAATTCTAAATATCTTTTTCTTTTTTTTTAACCACTAAGATTTTATTGGTTTATCAAAATATAAAATACAAAGAAAAACTCAAATAAAAGTAATGGAATACTAAAAGTCTGTAGAGATTCTCACTCATCCAGGTCAGTGGTGGGTTTCAAAATTTTTTACTACCGGTTCTGTGGGTGTGCTTGGTGGGCGTGGCATGGCTTGGTGGGTGTGGCTTGGTGGACATGACAGGGGAAGGATACTGTAAAATCTCCATTCCCTCCCCAATCCAGGGGAAGGTTACTGCAATATCCCCATTTCCTCCCGATCAGCTGGGATTTGGGAGGCAGATAATAGATAGGGGCGGGGCCAGTCAGAATTTTTACCACCAGTTCTCCGAACTACTCAAAATGTCCACTACCAATTCTCCAGAACTGGTCAGAACCTGCTGAAACCCACCTCTGTCATGGTTATCCCAAAGGTGCTTTTTTTCAGGAGGCAACTGGACTTTCTGGTTTTTCTTTTCTTTGAAGACGTTTCACTTCTCATCCAAGAAGCTTCTTCAACTCTGACAGGATAGTGGGGAATGGATCCTGTCAGAACTGAAGAAGCTTCTTGGTGTTGTGACTCCAACCCCCAAGGCCGACTTATCAGAGGGAGAAGGCTCCGAACATGAAGGAGAGGAGTTGGCCAGGCCTCCCCCTCCAGGACCCTCCTCTCTGGCAATGCCTCAGGTGTCTCCCAAAGGAGAAGAGATTGGCCAGGAGCCAGGTATCTCCTCACAGTCGGACAGTGATGGAGATAAATCTTGGCTGGATCCACGCCAGCGTCGGAGAGACAAGCGCACGCAGCAGAAAAGGAGGCATGCCAGAGATTAAGCTGAGTCACTGGACCACACCCTACAGGGGATAAAAGGGGGTGAGGTGGCCATTCAGACTCTGTGACGGACAAAACTAACTACTAGTGAGTCACATTGTATCTTTGAAACAACGTTATCTGCCTTGGATTTAATACGGACTGGACTTGACAATTCTTGAACTGTGTGTATTTTGTTTGGGTTTATCTGTTGGAGGAACACCTCCCTCCCTCTATGAGTAAAGTTCTTGGCAAGCAGCTACTGGGTTGCTGCCAATCCTCTTATCGAAAGAATTTGTTGTCTGCTAGTTTTATTTAACCCCTGACTATCTGTTTGTGTGCGTGTGTGAGACTTGGATAAGAAGTGAAACATCTTCAAAGAAAAAACAAGAAAGTCCAGTTGCCTCTTGAAAACAAGCACCTTTGGGATAATGGAAAACTAGGAAGAGAAGGAAGGAAAAGAAAAGAAATATGGTGTCAAGAGGGAAAGGGGGAAGAAGAAGGCACCAACTTTTGATTCTCCTTAGCACAGTAGAAGAAACCCAATGATCAGAATGAAGAGATTCTGATCAGATTAATCTCCCAAATATTCAGAGCCACATAAACATTTCTTCCAAGTAGCTGATCAGTGGTACCAATAAAAACATAGTAGCATATCTAACACAGTAAAGTATTCAAAGAAAATGGTCACATATATTTCCTGAAGGAATAAAAGAGGCCCATATGACGGCCAAGGCATTTAAAGCCCAGGAAAAGCCAACATGAGAATGTTATTATGGATATGAGGATACTTTTTAAAAAATTCAATTTTGTGAATATCCTATCACTGGATTTTCGATACCTCAGAGTAAAAATACCAGATCAGAACAGACTTCCTGAAAGTCACAATACAATCTCTGATTCAAAACATCTTTTCAAAGTATCTTTAACTATACGGTTAGCACAAAACATATTTAAAAATATGTAATTTGAGAGAATACACACACAGAGAGAAAATGCTTGAAAATGAGGAAATGTGTTATAAATCCAAAACATAATAATAATCAATTCCTAGCTGGACAAGTCAGAAGATAAAATACTGAAAATAAGCTAGTGCACAGCTCTAGGAAAGTAACTGTGGGTTGAAATTGAAAGCTAAGCCAAGATGAAAATCCACTGAAGCAAGCAAAGAAAGAACCAGGCAGGAAATGACTGGCTTAAAGACTTCCAAAGAAATAACTTTGTTGTTATAATTTACTTACTGGGTTTATTTGATAAACAAGTTAAGGGAAACCATATGAGCTTGATCAGCTATGTGGGTTGTTGTTTTTTTTTTTTAAATCCTTTTAAATCCTTGGCTGTCTTCCCGTAAGTGAGACTACCATTCTAGACCTAGTTAACCCTATTGCATCAATCGTTGGTACATTTATCCAAGTACACAACGAGAAATGGAAGAAGGGGAAATGCAATTTGTGTCGAACAACTGGATTCAGCAATCAAAGAACCTGTACTCAAATTGCGTCAAATGTGATCTGCTTCCATTTGGTGATTTCTAAGTACTTTCCCCACACGAAACTATAATATCTCAATAGCATCCTAACCAGGGGTAAAATCCAGCAGGTTCTGACAGGTTCCGGAGAACCGGTAGTGGAAATTTTGAGTAGTTCAGAGAACCGGCAAATACCACCTCTGGCTGGTCCCAGAGTGGGGTGGAAACTTAAGAAAGTAAAATCTTTTGAAACGTAATAGTTCAAAAGGATCCTTTTATTAAGCAGAAATGAGAGCAACCCAGTTTAAAGCAAGATCTTGTCCTTTGGCAAGACAAGTAGGATTAAAGTAGTAGAGACCCCTCCCTTTAAGTCAGAATGCAGATTTTAGCCAATACACAAGTGTGAAGATTTTTTCTTTACTAGTTTCCCTGAGAACCCAAGCAACCATGCATTCACACCTTTATCCTTTAACGTGATACAACCCACATGGCTACCATAAACATTTCTCTACATTAAGACGATCTCAGAGCTCTTTGGTGCCAGGATGTAGGTTGTAAAATATCTGTTGACACAGGCAATGCTATTAAATCGAATCCTAGTCTCCCCCTTCTTCCAATTGAATGGCAGTATCACTTTTAGGGATCTGATGCCACCTCTGGCTGGTACCAGAGTGTGGTGGGAATGGAGATTTTGCAATATCCTTCCCCCAGGAGTGGGGTGGAAATGGGGATTTTGCAGTATCCTTCCCCTGCCACATCCACCAAGCCATGCCTACCGAACCGGTAGTAAAAAATTTTGAATTCCACCACTGATCTTAACTATGTCTTTTTTTTTAGTTGAGGCCTTCAGATTTGCATAGCACCCCTTTGCATAAAAATACTGTAAGTCCTTTGACTGTCTGATGACAGCCTCCTAAATTATTCTTTATTATCTGTTCCTTGACTCCAGGGGCTTCAGGCTTGAAGGTAATCAGTATAAGCATTTAGATCCTCCTTAAGATGGAGAATTTGTGCTTTGCCCGTACAGAACTGTTGATGGGGTTTTTAGTGACTTGAATGACTTCCAGTCACAAAATCATCATCATCATCATATCATCATAAACATCATCATCATCGTGTTTTACTTGGAACAGTTTACATCCCGTGACAGTACCTTGAACATGATCAAACATCAGCATCTGTCTATGCCAGGTCCCTAGGAAGGACTCAATAGGTAGATGAAAAGGCCAACTCCAAAAAAGAAACAACCTATTTAATTATACATATGATAACAGCAGCACGAATACTATACGCGCAACACTGGAAGAGTAGTGATATACCAACACCAGATAAAGTAATCAATAAAATTATGGAATGTGCGGAATTAGATAGACTCACAAAGGAATTACAAAATAGGGAAGAACATGACTTTTACTTAGTATGGGAAAAGTGGTATGTTGGTTGAAAGAGAGGAAAGAGATGAAGCCATAGGAAGTAAACAAAATGACCAAATATAGTATGATGGAAACAAAGAACAGACATAGGTCAACAAAGATCAATAGTAGATAGACAAAAGGGAAGGACCAAATAAGGAAGAGTCAAAATACAAAGAGAAATGTATATGACAGTTGCGACAAACTGGACATGTATTGAAATGGGTGTTTATATGTTTTTATGTTTTGTACGTTTCATTGTTCTGTTTAGTTTGTACTTATAAATAAAAATTGAAATAAAATAAAATAAAATAAAACGGAATTTTATTATATTATAATTTATTTATAATTAATTTATAAATAAAATAAAAATATAGCATATGAAGTAGTTATGACACTCTTATGGGATATATATTATTATCATCAACCTTTGACAAGTTAATAAAAAAAAACTTGCCTTGGCAAAAAAAAAAATGCCAACTCCGTCTAAACATCTGGCTGACTGTGCGAGGAACGATGACAATAATAAGAATGAATAATCTTGTTTCCACAAGGTTAACATTGTTGGTGGACACCTGGGCTGAAACGCTCTCCCCACCTCTAAAACTTTACCAATTTTTAAAATTGTACATAAATTAAAGAAGTCCTAGACCCATGATGATGAACCTATGACATGTGTGCCACAGGTGGCAGATAATGCCCTCTCTGTGGGCACGTGAGCCGTTGCCTTAGTTCGCTCCACTGTGCAGGCGCATGCGCTCCCACTAGCCAGCTGGTCATTGGGTCTTTGTTGCGGGGACAGGGTGCATGTGGGGGACCATGTGCACATGAACTGGGGGGCACATGCGGGTGGTCCATGCGTGCATGTGTGGGGGTGGGGCATGTGTGGGGGACCACGTGTGCATGCGCAGGTGGGCGGGGTGCATGCGAGGAGGCCCGCACACATGCGCAGGAGGTGGGGAAATGCACAAGAGCCATGCACGCATTGAATTTTGGGGATTTGGGCATGCACATTCTCACGCACGCAAGCACGCTTTGGGCACTCGGTCCGGAAAAGGTTAGCCATCACTGTCCTAGACTGAACCTCACAAAAAATATCACTTGAAACCAAGATCACCAAACAGAAGTTGTTATACTTTGGTTATCTCATGAGGACTAATTCACTCGAAATGTCAATCATACTAGGAGCAATCAGTGGGAAAAGGAGTAGGGGCTATCCTAGTACTCACTGGCTGGACATTATAAAGGATGACACAGGGATGACCATGGTGGATTTGAAGAAGACATAGAGGCATGGAGATTGCTGATCCATAGGGTGGCCAAGGGTTGGACATGACTGAATGGCTGACAGTGACATAGCTTTATCTTCTGTACAGAAGAAAATTCCCAGGTAGAAAGTGTTTGAGATGGACATGCAGTTAGAATTTCAGTGATAAAAGTTGTTCTTCTTCCAACTTCTTTAGCAATGGCTGCTATTTTCTTGAACTGCTTTGAGAATACCCAGCAATATAAGCTAAGAATTCCGCCTTGGCTAGTGTTGTGACTTAGGCTCACTTAGTCATTACAGGACACAATTAGTCTCAAACAAAACTATTTTATTATAACAGCTGAGAATTACTTCATTCCCAGCTTAGTCCAAATTAATTCCAAAACAAGTCCTTCAGAAAAAGTCCTTCGGGTTTATCACAAACCTTTATCTTCTTTGGCACCCTGCCAAAGGCCTTTCTTGGCAAAGCCCCACAAAGTTCAGAAACAAGAGATGCCGACTGGAAAACAGATTTAGCAACGTTGCTTTCCTACAAAGAGCCCAAGAGCCTTTGCTGCTCTTTTAAGCCTTATGGGAAGGGCTAATCATCTCCAGGTCTTACTCCTGAGTTGTCCCTTTTGTTTTAACTGCTCTTGCCTTCTGGCAGTTCTGCATATGTGTGCACTAGGAACAGGCTCCTCCTGTTCCTCTGCCTCTCTGCTATCTGCCTCTGGAGGCTCCAGAGTCCATGCATCACTCCCAGATGGCCTTGGCCCCATCTCTGCCTCTGATGCAGAGCCCTCATCTGGGCCTTCCCCAGACTCCATGGTCCCTGGTCCTCCCCAACCTCCTCACTGTCCAACTCCACTGCTAGCTATGCAGGCTGCTGGCAGAGCACAAGAGGTTAGTTATTTAAACCTTTGCACGCAAGAATTAAAAATACGTTAGAAGCAGGAACTCCAACCTTCAATGGATGCATCAGTCTACAGATCTTCAAGTGTCAAACTCTATTGTTGTTTTCTCATAGTGATATCTCCTGCCTGAAAATTCTTATTTTCTCAATCCATGCCTCTTTCAATGCTGTTTTTGTAACCCGGTGAATGATCCCATTATTTGGTTAATGCAGCTAAGACAAATGATTTTGTTAACGTTACTAATAACTGCCGAACTTAATGACAAAATCTTCTTGGATTAAAATAAGTGGAGAGAAGATTAGAGGTGGGGAAAACTACTGCAAGGCTGTATTTTGTTTTCTTAAATGCCTTCCGTTTTTCATACCTAAGTCATGTTTTGTTTTGACTAATTTCAAAGCTTATAGGGCACATCCAATTTCCCAATGCTAATCCTTAGGAAGTGGTTTATAATCACGATGTGTTTTTACAATGATATAACCCTTAATAAATTAATGCCACTCTTTAGCAAGGTTTTAATATGAAAGTTCTTTGCCTCAATGTACCACCCACTGACTAGTACAAGTTAACATTTATTTCTGTGTCAATCATACAATTCTGTGGTGTGCATGCTACATCCCACAATAAAACCAAGTTAAGTGCCTTTGCGTTTGTTAATTCTTTCTTAAAGGTCAGCCTTTTAAATATGTAAGCTGAGAATAAAGACGTGTTCTGGGGAAGACAATTAATATATAATTGAAGGGGGGAGAGAAACACCCATCACATTATTTAGATGATTTTCAGGTGATTTTGAGTTCAATTTATGCAAAATATCTAACATTTCATAGTCGGGTAGAATATTTGTTTCCAAAATTTGATATGAAGGTGATTTGATCCAACTGCACTTCCAAATCAAATTTCAAATCAGCATTGAAAGGAAGTGAGGTGGTGTAGTAGTTCTACATAGAACTACTACATAGAACTAGTAGTTCAGCACTGAAATGAAGTGAGGTGGTGTAGTAAAATGCTGGGCTTGTCAGCTGGGAAACTGTTGTGGTCTGCCTGCAGCCTGCAGAGCTGGCAGAGGAGTTGGACAGCGATGAGGCTGAGGAAGAACATGGGCCAGTCCTGGAGGCTGGGGAAGGCCCAGATGGGGGCTCTGTGTTGGGGGCAGAGATGGGGCCAGGGCCATTGGGGAGTAATGTGCAGACTTCGGAGCCTCCAGATGCTGACAGCAGAGAGGCAGAGGAACAGGAGGAGCCTGTTCCTAGTGCATGTATGAGAAGAGCTGCCATAAGGCAAGACCAGCTAAAGCAAAAAGGACGACTCGGGAGTAAAGCCAAGAGATGATTGTCCCCTCCCATAAGGCTTAAAAGACCAGCAACGGCTCTTGGCCTCTTTGCCGGAAAACAACCGTTGAGAGAATTGCTGCTTGTTTGGCTGTAGTTATTTCTTCTGTTCCTGAACTGTAGCCAAGAAAAGCCTTTGACAGTTTGCCTAATTATCCCAAGGTCAGAGATAAACTAAAGACTGGTGTTTTGAGGACTTTGCTTTCATTTCGTTTAGAATACGCTGAGAATGAGTTAATTCTCAGCTGTTTTAATAAAATCTGTTTGTTTTTTGGAACTGTTTTGCATTTAATATCAACTACGTGGGCCTGGGTCACAACAGAAGCTGGCAATCCAGATTCAAGACTTAAGCACAATATGATAGGGTTAGTTCCTGTCAGGGGTGGGTTCTATTTACCTTTACTACCAGTTCACAATGGGGCCGGCACAGAAGTTTCCTGATGATGTCGGGGTCGGTGGGCAGAGTATACCGCCGGTTTTACTACTGGTTCTATAGAACCGGTCCAAATCGGGGGCAACCCACCACTGGTTCCTGTCCTTGCTCCAATTCCTGCCAACCAAGCAGTTTGAAGGCATGCAAATATGAGTAGATCAATAGTACCACTTTGGTAGAAGGAAAATCCACAGGAACACCTTTATCTTTACTTTACTGAAATGAAGTGAAAGCTTTTGCAATGTAGAAAGTTAGCAGCCGTCCTCTCTCCTAGAAGAATGAAATGTTTTGAGAAATAATAAAAAGGCAGAATGTTATATTTCCCTGGATGAGAAATGGAGAAAGATGCTGTTGTTTTTTGAGGGAGGAAGCAGCCCCCACCTCAGCAGATGTTAGCACTTAAGAGATAAAGAGATAGATAGCTCTATCCATAAGCATATACCCTCACCCAAGATCCAACACAGGAAAAAGCCATTAAACCACAATAGGAATTACCCAACATCCTTTAAGAACACACGCCCCTTCATTGCATCACCCCAAACGTCAACCAAACGTAGCTCAGACAAACTCCTAGGATTTGTACTTTGCCTATAGAGCCAGCTATGACCTCTACATAACCCCTACATGGCACCATATACATGGCAACATGTATTCTATTGACAACAGCCAATAGAATACATGTTCTTGCACAGGAACAGGAAGCTTAAGTGCAAAGCCCAAGAGAAGGTTTTTTAAAAAAACCACATCCATGTGGTCAGCTGCCCAGAATCACATGTGGTTCTGCTTCATCATTAAACCTTCTTTCCAATCAACCTCCATGTTTCCAGTGTCTTTCTCCCAGTTTGGAACTGAGCCAGATAGATATTGATCCCCACGCTATCTAAATCCTGATTTGATTTAGTGAAAAAGTTTGAAATGAATCTGTTTAATTCTACCCGGTTAATGTTTCAAACTGGATCTTACTGTATACAGTAACAGCATGATTTCAAAGATAAAAATCTACAAGAGGACGGATGAAGAAGAATAAATTCTATGTTTGAAACGGCCAAATTCATCCTTAAACTCTACAGGGGAAGAAGGGGATACTATTAAATATTATCGGAGATTGTTATTGAGTTGAAGCTATTTATAGTGGAGGAATGCCCCAAAATTTCTCTCCAGCGACACGAGAAACTGGTTTAGAACATAGAACAGAATAAAGAATTGGAAGGAGATCTTCTAGTCAAAGCTATTGCTCAAGCAGGAGACCCTCTACCATTTCAGTCAAATGGTTGTCCACTCTTTTCTTTTCTTTTTTTTTTTTTATTGCAAAAGTTTTACAATTACATTTTCACCCCTTTTTTCACCCCCCCACCACCCTCCCCAAACTTCCCATCCTCCCTAACCCTCCCTAACCCTCCCCCCCAGACTTCCCTATTACATACTCATAACTAATAACACTAATAAATAAACCTGAACCCATCCCTCCCCCTATATAATTTTTCCTCTTTGTCTCTTTACATTAAAATATTTCTAATACATTATTTTCAAATAAAAGCTATTTGATACTTTCTAGTTTGGTATTTGTTCTGAACATATTCTATCCACCTTTTCCATTCCCATTCATAAGTCTCTTGTGAACAATCTTTTAAATACGCTGAAATCTTCGCCATCTCTGCAAAACTGGCCATCTTCAAAGTCCATTCCTCGATAGTAGGCAAAGCTTCATTCTTCCAGTATTTACCTATCAACAATCTTGCTGCTGTTATCATATACAATATTAGTTTTATTTCACCCCGTGTAAAACCCTTAACTATACCCAATAAAAACAATTGTGGAGAAAATTGAATTTTTTTCTTCAAAACATTCTGCATGACCCACCAAATTTTTATCCAAAAAGCCTTAACTTTCCTACAGGTCCACCATACATGATAATACGTAGCATCCAAACATTCGCATCTCCAACATTTTGGCTGAACATTAGGGTACATACATGACAACTTTTTAGGATCTAAATGCCATCTATAAAACATTTTATAAAAATTTTCTCTCAGGTTTTGCGACTGTGTAAATTTAACATTCTGAACCCAAATTTTTTCCCAAGTTTCCAGCATCACTGGTTCTTCAAAATTCTGTGCCCGCTTAATCATACAATCTTTAACTAATTCCGTTTCTGAATCTCTTTCTAACAAAACATTATAAAGCCTTTTAATATGCATTGGACCTTTCTCTCTTATATGTCTAACCAATTCTTCCTCATGCAACATAATACCAGTTTTTTGGTCCTCTTTCCATCTCATTTGTAATTGATTATATTGTAACCAGGTTAAATTAATCCCTTCGTCCAACAGTGTCTGCAATGTCTTCAGCTGCCATCTGCCCGCATCTGTAAAAAGAACCTCTTTATATAAAAACCCCCCGAGTGACATTATATTTGTATTCCACAAGGTATGACCAAGATCCAGCCATAGCGGTATTTTATAATCCCATTTGAGTCGGTGCTTCTTCCAAACTTTCATCAGGGAGTCTCTAAGTATATGACTTTTAAATACTTTATCCACTTTATTTTCATAGAATAAGTAAGCATGCCATCCAAATTCAAGATCAAAACTTTCTGCATTCAATATTCCAGCCTTTTTATTTCCAAACCAGTCACTTGTTAAAGTTAAAGCTGCTGCATCATAATATAACTGTAGGTTTGGGAGTTTAAGGCCTCCTCTTTCTGGAACATCTTGCATAATTTTCAATTTCACTCTCGGCTTTTTCTCGTTCCAGACAAACTTATTCACACCAGACTGCCAGACTTTCAGTTGTTTATCACTTTTAAGCACCGGAATCATTTGGAACAAAAACAGAAATCTTGGCAAAATATTCATCTTAACTGCTGCTATTCTTCCAAGTAAAGACAGTTGCAGCTTTTTCCAAGTCTCCATGTCTTTCTGAACCTCTCGCCACAACACCTCATAATTATTTTGAAACAATTTCATATTTGATTCTGCAACCTGAATTCCAAGATATTTTACCTTAGGTACAATTTCAAAACCTGCCCTCCTTTCAAGCTCGTGTTTACGATCTTGTGTCATATTCTTAACTATCATTTTAGTCTTTTTTGAGTTCAGTTTAAAACCTGAAACTCTACCATAGTCTTGTATAATGTCGTTCATCAGGATTATTGATTCCATTGGTTGTGATAGGGTAACAACCAGATCATCTGCAAATGCCTTTATTCTATACTCCTCTTGCCTTATCACTATACCTTTCAAAATTTTTGAGTCCCGTATTGTATTTAGCAAGACTTCCAATGTTAATATAAATAAAAGTGGGGACAACGGACATCCCTGTCTTGTTCCTTTTTCAATTTTAAACTCTGTCGTCAAACTTCCATTAATAATAATCTGTGCTTTTTGCTCTTGATAAATTGCTGAGATCGACTGTATAAATTGGTCCCCAAAGCCCATCTTTTTTAAAGTCTTTAGTAGAAAGTTCCAATCCACTCTATCAAAGGCTTTCTCCGCATCCAAAAAAACCAGCACTGCAGAAATCTGTTTATTCTTATCAAGATATTCCAATAAGTCTATTACTTGCCTTACATTATCCTTCATATATCTGCCCTCAATAAATCCCGCTTGGTCCTCATGAATTACTTTTTGGATTACTGGCATCAACCTGTTGGCTAATACCTTCGCATAAATTTTATAGTCTGTGTTCAAAAGAGATATTGGTCTGTAGTTCTCTGGTTTTTTAGGACCAACTTGTTCCTTTGGTATCAGAGATATATAAGCAGTTGTCCAAGATGGGGGTATTTTACCCCCTTGTTGAATATTGCAAAATAAATCTCTAAGTTGTTCCACCATTTCAGCTTGTAAAGTTTTGTAATACACTGCAGTCAAACCATCCGTGCCCGGAGCTTTGGCTGTTTTTAGCTGCTTAATTGCTGCTATTATCTCCTCCTCTGTTATAGGATAATTCATTCTTTCCTTTTGTTGATCAGTAATTTTTGTAACTCTCTTATCCTTTAAGTATTTTTCTATAAGTCCATTCTGCACCTCTTCTTTGGCATATAATTTAGTATAATAATCCACAAAAGCTTCTTTAATTAATTTTTGTTGAAAAATTTCTTTCCCTCCAATGTTAATACTATCAATAGTCCGTATACTTTGTTTTTTCCTCAGTGTGTAAGCCAACCATCTGCCCGGTTTATTGGCATTGCAAAATGTATTATGCTTCGCGTATTGTAAACTTGTTGCAACTTGTTCCGCCATAAGCATTTGAAATTGGTCTTTCAAAAGTTTTATAGCACTTCGTATTCTTTCATCTGTTGGGTTTTTAATAAGTAATTGTTCCTTATTCTTTATTTCCATTTCCAACTCAGATCTTTTCTTTTGTCGGAACAGTCTATGTTTAGAATTCATGTAGATAAGTACCCCTCTCATATAAGCTTTACTAGCGTCCCAAACAATTTCAATTGGGGTACCTTTATTCAAATTTATCTCAAAAAATTCTTTCAAATGCTTTTTAAGTTCTATTGTATTTTTTTCATATCTAAACAAATTCTCATTTAATCTCCAAGAACGTCTCTCAACCTTATCCATCTCAATTTCTATCCATACAGGGCTATGGTCAGTCAAAGTTCTTGGAAAAATCTTTGTTCTTTTTGTCTTAATAAGTAGATCATTTGACAACAGGATAAAATCAATCCTAGAAAAGGATCTATGTCTATCGGAAAAGAAAGTGTAATCCAATTCATTTGGATTATGTATTCTCCAAACATCTTTTAGTTCCATATCTTCTTTCAAATCAAAAAAAGTCTGCGGTAGTCTAATTCTAGACTTTGCCAAGCTCTTTTTGTCTAATTTAGAATCAATTACTCCATTCCAATCTCCCATAAATAAAATAGATCTATAGTCCCATTGCACTATTTTAGTATGTAACATCTTGTAAAAACTATCCTGTTGTTGGTTGGGAGCATAAATTCCAATCAAAAGAATTTGACCATTTGCTGTAAGCAATTCAATTGCTACAAACCTACCATCTTGATCTACTTCTATAACTTTTGCTGTTAATTTTTTATTTACATAAATAACCACACCATTCTTTTTCTGCGAAGTTGAAGATATATAATGTACTCCTAATTTTGAATTTATCAGATATTTCTGATCTTGAGTTGTAATATGCGTTTCTTGTAAACATATTATATCATTATTAAATTGTTTCAAATATGTAAATAGTTTCTTCCTTTTCTGTGCTGAATTCAACCCATTAACATTCCAAGATAAACACTTAAGGGTCATCGGCCTGTTTCTGGAGCGCAGAGCAAAATATTTGAAGTTCATCCAAGAGCTTCGATCTTGCTCCTCCCATAGCTCCACTCTCTTGTCTTGTCTTTCCTGTTGTTGTTGTTGCTTTTGTTTAAGTAATTTGGATTGAGCTCTAGTTATACGTTGATCTTTAACTTCAGTCAACTGAATCAAATCCAAAATTGGAGAAGAATCCAGCAAGGGCTCACTCAGAAAACCTCCTTCTGCACCTTGCACATTTTCTAATTCCTGCTTAGGCTGTTCTTCCAATTGCCTCTCTTCACTCTCCTTAATCTCCAAAACTGTAGATGTACGTGGAGATGGTGTTCTTTCCTTAAGAATAGTACTATAAAAATGTTGTGCCTTCTCCACAGTATTCAATCGATATCCTTCTCCCTTATATCTAAAAATTATCCCAGCTGGCGCATCCCACCGGAAGGGTATCTGTAAGTCTTTCAATTCCTTAACAAGAAAACCAAATTCTTTTCTAGCTTTCAGCATTTTAGGAGGTAATTCTTTAAAAATTACAAGTCGTGAGCCCCCCACTTGTACAGAGGTGTGAAAAGATTTTTGGAGGATTTCATTTCTAATTTCTCTCTCAGTAAAATATATGACCACATCTCTAGGCAGTTGTCTTTGTCTGGCCACCCAAGAGTTCACTCTGTAAATTTTATCTATTTTGTGAAATACCAGATCAGGGTTAACTTGTAAGATCTTAGCCAGGGCTTCAGAGCAAACTTGTCTCAAGTCCTGTCTCTCCTCCTCTCGAATTCCCCGAAGCCGTATGGCAAATTCCATCGCCCGGAATTGTATCATGACAATCTCATCTTCAATTCTCTGCATTTTATTATCAGCTTCTTCAATTTTATAATCATTATCTTTCATCCTAACATTAACTTCTAATTTGAGTTCTTCAACTTTAAAATCAACTTTCCCAATAAAATTTGCCAGGCCAGACGCCACTTCTGATATTTTTTTGGTCACCATATTTTGATTCTGCTTCACCATATCTTTAACTTCATTAATTTCCTGCAGAAATTCCTCATGTGATTTTTGAAGTTTATGATCTATTTCCTGTTGAGATTCTTGAAATTTTTCATCCAAAGTTTTAGAAATAAAGTCTTTTAAATCTCCCACATCAATTTCTTTTTTCTGAGTTTGTAACTGTTGAGCAGGGGGAAGTTGCGTTTGATGTTTATGTGTGGGGGATCCCCCCCCTGATGCCTTCCCTTCCTGCTTCTTTGAAGCCATTGTGCCACGTAAGCTAATTTTTCTAAAGAGGGAAGTTCTTTTTCCTTTCCCTCTTCCACAAAAGCTTCTAAAAAAGTCCCCCAGATTTAATCAAGTGAAGCTGAAGTAAAACAAAGTCAAATTTTAGAAAAAGAAATTTTTTCTTTAGATAGAGCAACTTTGTAGCAGCTTTATAACTTTGTAACAAAGCAGGAAGGCTTCACAAATCCACTTTCATTAGCTCGTTAACTCAAATGCTGGGCGCCATTTTTTTTCAAATCACTTTCACTCACTCACTTTCTCTTTTAAATTAGAAAGTCAACAAAGCACTGATACTTGCAGTTTTCAAGTTTCTGGATTCAAGTTGATGTTTCCGTTGTTTGTTAAAATTAGTTCCTTTCGCTTTAAGAGTTTGCTGCTGCCGGCTTGTTCTGCTAATTAGCAGAAACGTCCCACGCCGCCCGGAGTTTCAGCAGGTTGGAAGGGAGCCACACCTGTTTCCTCCCCAGAAACAGTTCCCTGGGGGGTTACAGGGGCTCAACCTGTACCCTGCTATCTCTTCTCCTTCAATCTTCAAGATTTTGGAGTTTTCGAGCCGCTCCTCGATCGCGGGGCGGCTCTACAGGCGGCGGGGCTGGCGGTCTTTAAAGAAACACCGCCGTCGCCGAGGCTCGCAAACCGGAAGTCGTCCACTCTTTTCTTAAATGCCTCCAGAGATGGACCACCCACAACTTCTGAAGGCAAGTCATTCCACTGGTTAATTGTTCTCACCATTAGGAATTTTCTCCTTAGTTCTAGATTGCTTCTTTCCTTGATTAGTTTTCATTCATTACTTATCAACTACAGAAAGTTTTTGGCTGCCATTGTTGCGATTATTATGTCTTGATGATCAGAGGTGGTGTTCACTTACTTTCCCTACCGGTTTCCAAATGTGAGCGATGTGCCACCTATGCACATGCGCACAGCCTTCCACACATGCCTTGTGCTCACACGCATGGCCTGCATGCAGGCACGCAGCTTCAAAATACACCTAAATAGGACAGTATAGTGCCGGGCTGGGTGAGTGGCCACCCGCGATTTCTGCTACCAGTTCGGGTGAACCTATCTGAACTGATCCGAACCGGCTGAATACCACCTCTGTTGATGATGCAATATTTATAATTATGTGTTTATCTGTCCGCGTTGAAGCTTGGTTCAAATAAAGAGCTAGCACAAGTATTAAAGAATGCCAATACTATAACATCAAATATAAGCACCTGCTCACTGCAAGGTTCAAGCCAACTTATGTACAGCATAGCTGCAGTTACTGAATACAATGGATGCAAAATCAACAAATAAGGGGGGGGGGGCAAACACTGCTCCACCAAAACGGAAGAGCAGGCTGGAAAGTAAGATGAGCATGCCAAGATAGGAAGCAAACAAGCTAGAATAGATGAAAGAAAAGTAACCAAAGAACAAGAAGACCAAAGAATACCTAATCAAAAAATACCACCTAGAAAGAAGGAATATTAAGGAAGCACTGAAAATAATAAAGCAGTAATTAAAAAAAACCCAGAGTCTGCAACCATTGGGACATTTAACTTTTAATGTTTGGATTTTGAAGCATACATCTCCACAGAGAAGCATCGGTATGTTCCCAAAAAGGCATGAATCAGTACTTTCTCAGCAAAAGAAAGGTATGAATGTTACGATTCAAGCTATATTTATTCTAATTATGCATACAGATTGCCAATTATTGAAATAGTTAGTTGTTTGCATACTCAGACTGTAGCACAGGGACACATTTTGGGGGAAATAAGGGCCTGCTTCTGAATATCAAAGAGAAAGGGAAAAAGCCTGACGAACAATATCCACAAAGATTGGTGCAGATGCTTCACAGACCCAGCGTGTTTAATGGAAAATAAAATTTATTAACAAATGCAGGATCCCAGCATTCTCCAAAACCGTTCTTTTTTTTTTTTTTTTTTGAATTTAGCATCACATCTTTGCAATCTTGAGGCAATTTGAACCTAGGTGAGAGAGTTTTTGCAAACATATTTACAATCCAGCAGACAAGAGAGAGAGAGAGAGAGAGAGAGAGAGAGAGAGAGAGAGAGAGAGAGAGAGAGAGAGAGAGAGAGAGAGAGAGAGAGAGAGAGAGAGAACTTTGAGTTGTTTTCCATGTGTAACATACAGAGTTTAGAGCATAAAACTACAGCCTGGATAATAGGAAATCTAATTTTGAGTATGGGTAAGTTACCAGTCCTTGACCATAGAGATCAATGCTGTTACTTTGTCTCACCAGTCCTTCTCTCTTAGAGCAACCTAACATGCAATATTGTTTTGAAAATAAAAATGGGTAGAGACCTCCACATACACACAGGGGTGTTACTCACTTATCTTCGCTACCAGTTCGCAAATGTAAGCACGTGCACCACCTCCACACATGCGCAGGATCTTCTGTGCATGCGCGGAACATCAAAAATGGGACGTGATGACATCTGGGCAGGTGGGTGGAGCCTCCTGCAGCCGTAGCTACCAGTTTGCCTGAACCGGATAGAACCAGCTGAATTCCACCACTGAATACACACCTTCAGGTTTCAAAGAAGAAGAAGAATGTAACGAATAACAGGTTACCTGAAAATACTTTCACAGATATGTGTGGTTTATCACAAACGGAAATCCTGACTCAAACAGAATACCAGAATTTTCGCTCTGAGTATTAAATGGGAACAGAAAGAGGCAAAACAAAAAACAAAAAAGCAACAACAACCCAAACAAACTTCATAATGGAAGATGCTGAGCAAATCCAAGCGTCAATAAATCTACTCTCAATCTGTAATCCTATATCCAGTTATTTCAAAATAGCTCAGCTGAATTTACCGTGACAGTTTATGGAATACAGATTGCTATTGGTGTTTAATCTGATCATGTTCAACGACACTTAGCATCTAACCATGCGCACGGAAGCATCAATTTAATCAATCAGGTGAGAGAATGGGGCGTTTGTTGTCTTCAGACGTCTGCTAAATCACAATTTATGTCATCTGTGATGATGTATGCCATTTGTGTATCCGTGTCATTTACAGAAAAGCCATAAATGGCATCATTCATGGCAATTTGCGTCATTTCCCAAACGTTTTACGTTGATGTGAATAATCAATTTTTACAAATGAGATAACTTGCCACCACATATGTAAAATAGCATAGATGAACGTCAATTTAACTGAATGCTTTGAGTAATCAAATACAATGGATTTGTCAGAGGGTGGGTTTGAACAGAACTATGGACCATTGCCTTTGAAGTTCTCTAAATGGGAGCCTGTTCAATCAAACTTTCACTGTGTGTAGCTAGATGTAAGAGATATAATTTAGTATCTTTATTTTACTGTTCATAGGATGAAGCGTCAAACTCGATTTCATTCAGGATTGTGTTTGACCTTGGGGGGCCTGTGTGTGTGTGTGTGTGCCCAGGGTGAGCGTGGCCAGCATGATGTCACTTGTATTGGGGGGGCGCCTGTGGTAGCCCGAGTGCTCTGCCAGGAAAAACGGGCTCCTGAGCTCCATTTTCAGCTGTGACGGCCTCCTGCAATCCTCTGCCAGTGAAAACAGAGCTTGGGAGGGCCGCTTGTGGCCCTCCCAATCTCCATTTTCTGTGGCAGAGGCAACATGGGCCGGTCCTTTGCTATTTCCAGGACAGCCTTGCAGGCCAGATCTAAGCATCCCATGGACCAGTTCCTGTTCCTGGCCATGAGTTTGACACAGCTGAAGTATACAAATAGCAATAGCACTTAGACTTATATACTGCTTCCAGAGGTGATATTCAGCTGGTTCATACCGGTTTGGGCGAATCGGTAGGGGTGACTGTAAGTGGGCCCGCCCACCTGCCCTGATGTAATGCCATCCTATTTAGCCACGTTTCGAAGCCGGGCGCATGTTCGGATGGATATTGGAAACTCATCGCTGACTGCTTCGCAGTGCTTTAGAGCCCCCTTTAAGTAACAAATTTTCATGATTTGTTGCATAGACTATGTATATTTAGCCTAACAAAAAGGAGACTTAAGGGAAACCTAACAGCCATCTTCCTTACATGGTTTATGTTACCATCAGAGATCATACTGGTTATGTTTTTTTTTTCTTTGTATTTACCTTATGGCATAAAACAAATGAACAGACGAAGGTGGCAGCTTGAGGAATGGAATCAGATAATCTAAGACAAATATAGGTAAGAACAAATGAAGCCATTATCCTAATTGGTGAATTAAAAATCATTAACACTCTGGGTACAAATAGGGGAAGCGAAAAGGGGAAAAAATGACATACAAATTTAGCAGCTTTCTGATAAAGTATGCATTTTTCCCCCCCACGGGAATTCACCTGAAAAATAGCAAAATCCAATTAAGAAAACAGTGAACCAATTAAAAAAAACAGTGAATGAGAAAGATCAGGGAGACAAACAAAATTTTAACAGTTATTATAACTTGTTACATTGTTACAAAATAGCAATAGCACTTAGACTTATATACTGCTTTATAGTGCTTCACAGCCCACTGTAAGCCGTTACAGAGTCAGCCTACGGCCCCCAACAATCTCTATCCTCATTTTACTGACCTTGGAAGGATGGAAGGTTGAGTCAACCTTGAGCTGATCAGGATCGAACTCCTGGCAGTGAGCCGTGAGTTAATCTGCAATACTACATTCTAACCACTGTTTTTTTTTTTTAATTTGATTTATATGCCGCCCTTCTCCGAAGACTCAGGGCGGCTTACAATGTGCTCAGCAATAGCCTTCATCCTTTTGTATATTTATACAAAGTCAGCTTATTGCCCCCACAACTGGGTCCTCAATTTACCTACCTTAGAAAGGATGGAAGGCTGAGTCAACCTTGAGCCTTGGCGAGATTCGAACCCTGCAGTAATTGCAGGCAGCTGGTCTTAATAACCAGCTTAATAACAGGGTGCCTTAAACCCCTGTACTACCAAGGCTCTTGTGTCACCACAGTTCCAGTAGACTCCACAACATCTACTTTTTTCACGGAAGTTGATGATATTTAATTCAGGAAAGATGTAGCTAAATATCTTTGACTATGTAAAACATTGCAAACTCGAGACCGATCATCAAAAGAACATTCCACTTAAAAACACATGCTCACATTTACAAATAGTTTGGCATGCACCATCACATCAATTGTGAACCCAACTGTTTCCTCGACACCAAAATTCTTCCAAACAAACAGAAGTCACTTTTATACAGAAACAAGCAGAGGGATTCAATATCTATGTTTTAGATAGTTTCATGTAACAAGTGCCAGAATCCTTCAGTACTTGTATCAGCCGACATTCTCATGTCAATCATTCACCATCCCGGGATTTTCCTTCCTGGTGAAATCGGCTGACCTTGGGCCAAGCTTCAGTAGACAGGTAGCACGTAACCCCTTCACTGTTGAAATTAGTATTCATGATATGACTTAAACTGCGGAGCAAATTTGGAGTTCATTATTAAATGAGGCATATGTTACTACACTCATAACTGATTCAGTTGAGTTATTTTTAGGTTGACCTTTTCGATATTCATCAAATCAGCTTGAAACAGACGTTGAGGTACCCTTTTACTGCGGGTATAAAAATTCAATGGGTAATAGAAGCTCGTATGTGCAGGTGTGTAAGGTTTTTTGGGGGGAGGGGTGGGGGCATATATATATAAAATAATAATTCCATTTCCATCCTTGGGGATGGTAGGTGTCTTCCTCAATCTCGGGTCCTTTACGAGAGGCCTGCACAATGTCTTAGTTGTTCCTAGCACTGCACTTTGGATGTCATTCCTGTTACAGCCATTTCTCTGACTTATTAGTTACAGCCCCAAGTGCTCCCATCGCCACTGGGACAATTTGAAATCCCACCTTTATTATTTTTCATAAATAATGCAAGGCGGTGAACATACTTAATGCTCAGAGATGCAAAGCAACTAAGAGGGGGCTGGAGGCTAAAACGTATGAAGAACAGTTGCATGAATTGGGTTCGTCTAGTCTAGAGAAAAGAAGGACTAGGGGAGATGTGATAGCTGTGTTCCAATATCTCAGGGGCTGCCACAAAGAAGAGGGAGTCAAACTATTCTCCAAAGCACCGGAAGGCAAGACAAGAAACAATGGATGGAAAGTAATCAAGAAGAGAAGCAACCTAGAACTAAGGAGAAATTTCCTATCAGTGAGAACAATTAATCAGTGGAATAGTTTGCCTTCAGAAGTTATGGGTGCTCCATCACTGGAGGCTTTCAAGAAGAGACTGGACAGCCACTTGTCTGGAATGGTACGCAGGTGGTTGGACTAGAATACCTCCAAAGTCCCTTCAAACTCTGTTATTCTGTTCTGTTTCTTCTTCCTGCTATTTTCCTTACCGCCAAAATTCTGTGATGAGAGTTGAGCTGAGAGACAGGTTCTGGCCTAACGTCATCCAGCCTCCTTTCATGACTGTTCTGACCCAGCTACGGACCCCAAAAAATGCAGCATACAAAAAGTCTGTACTTTATTTACTAAAATAAAATCAGTTTTTTTTTTTCAAACAAAGGCTGTTAATGAACTTTCTTAACAGCCTGCAAGAATCCAAAGGATAAATAATCGTAATCTTACTATGGTTGGCAGAAAGCCCAGAAACAATTTGCAGAGAACTAACATCAAGGCGCGAAGGAGAGTGAACGAAGTTGTTCCCTGCAAATTGCCTCAGTCGTCGTCCTTCCTTAAATAGGTTAAGGGAGTGGCCAATTAGCCCCAAGCCTTATTCTCGAGGAGGCCTCCTCCTGAGGAGCCACTCCTGCCTTTTGGCAGTTCTGCACGCCCGTGCGTCGAGAAGAGGCTCCTCCTCTTCTTCCTCTTCACTTATGGGAGCTTCTGGAGGTTCTGAAGGCGCTGGCTGAATCTCCGCCTCTGGCACCACATCTTCTCCAGCCTCCTCACTGTCCGACTTGAGTGCCAGCTGCACAGGTTGCTGGCGCAGCACCACACCAGCCTCCTCGCTGTCCGAATCAGCCACCAGCCACACAGGCTGCGTATGGGCCACAACAATGCCTTAGGCAAGACTACAACAGTCTCCTGGTTTTTAGCCAGGTGCCTTAAACACTAGATCAAATGCTAGACATGAGTTGATCTTCGATCTTCCTAATGTTTGTATATTTAGCTATAGAGGCATGATGCCTTCTGTATAGGACCTCTGATAATAAACTCATGCGGATGGATGGCAGGGATGCTTTAATTCTCAGTCTACTCTGAGATACTTCCTCATCCCGTGGATACTTCCTCAACTTTCTTTCCCTGTAAAAAAAAACGCCATTCACACACAGAGAAGACTGACTTTGGGCCATGTCCAAATGCATTTATCAGAAAAGAAGGCTTGGTATAAAACCACAAGAAAGCTGAAGAGCAATAATGTCCGTTCATTTAGTTCTACGTTTACATTGTGATCCTACACGATAGGATCACAACACGATAACAAAATAACAGAGTTGGAAAGGACCTTCTAAGTCAGTGATGCTGAACCTTTTTGGCACTGAGTACCCAAACCAGAACGTGCATGAGTGCATGCACGTGCGTGCACCGGAGTGCCGATGGCAAGTGCACATGCACGCTGGTAACCCAAAGACCAGGTGGTGACAGTGCGCATGCCCACAGAGAGGACTCTGCACGCCACCTGTGGCACGCGTGCCATAGGTTCGCCATCACGATTCTAGGTCTTCTAGTCAAATCCCCTTCTCAGGCAGGAAACCCTATACCAGGGGTGTCAAAGTCAAGGCCCGTGGGCCAAATCCAGCCCAAGGGATGTTTAGATCTGGCCCGCAGGGCTGCCCTGGAAACAGAGCAGCCCATGGTGGACCAGCCCACGGTGCGTCTGCCGGGTTGCAGGAGCTCTGTTTTTGCTGCCGTTTTGCTGATGCGGCCCTCAATGAAATTGAGTTTGATGGTACCCCTATACCATTTCAGACAAATAGCTGTCCAATTTCTTCTTAAAGTAAGTTTAAGTAACTTCTTCAAGTAAGTCAACTTTAAGCCCTAGAAAATGAATTCTTGTATGTAGATGTGGTTAGATCCAGAAGTGTTGTGGTCCGCCAGCAGCCTGTGGAGTTGGCAGCGGAGTCAGACAGTGAGGAGTCTGGGGAGGAACATGGGCAAGTCCTGGAGTCTGGGGAAGGCTCGGATGATGGCTCTGCGTCAGAAGCAGAGATAGGGCCAGGGCCATTTGGGAGTTATGCACGGACTCCGGAGCCTCCAGAGGCTGACAGTAGAGAGGCAGAGGAATAGGAGGAGCCTGTTCCTAGTGCGCGCATACACAGAGCTGCCAGAAGGCAAGAACAGTTTAAAAAAAAGGGACAACTTGGTAGTAAGGCCTGGTGATGATTGGCCCCTCCCATAAGGCTTAAAAAGGGGAGTAAAGGCACGTGGGCCCTTTGCAGGAAAGCAACATTGTTAATTCTGTTCCCAGTTGGCATCTCTGTTTGATTCTGGATTCCGTGTGGTTTTGCCAAGTAGGTCTTTGGCAGCGTGTCAAGGGAGATAAAGGTTGGTGATTATCCCGAAGGACTTCTCCCAAAGGACTTTTTTGCAACTAATTGGGACTCAGCTGTGAATGAACGTAATTCACAGCTGTTGCAATAAAAGAGGTTTTTGGGACTATTCGTGTGTTTTAATGACTCAGGAAGCTGAGGTCACAACAAGGTGCTGCTTTCCACTTGATTTGTCTTAGTTGTATATCTAATGAATTCCTGAATGAGAATACAATCAATTTCCTAAATCCCCCAAGAGTTCATTCAACACAAAATGAATCTCCTGTCTTGATCAGAGGACTGAGTGGTTTTGAATTAAAGCCAAATGGACTTTGCTGATAGTTTTTTTTTTTTTTAAAGGCTGACTTGAAAGAAGAAGCAGAGTATTAGTATGAAATCATTTCTTTAATTCAGACTTTGAGGCTTTGTAAAGATATGACTTTATCTGATACGAATGCGTTGGATCATATTTCCTTAAAGGCATTGGCTGTTCTTTGAAACTAAACTGCTGTCAACTCTGAATCTGCTTTATCTAGGATTGGAATTTCAACCAGATTTAAAATGCTCCAAAGAGCAAAAGTTTCCAAAGGCTCCAGTGTCTTTTTGGTGTATCACTGTTATAAAGTTCTAAGTGAGGTCAACGAGCTTCAAATGGAGAATTATATGAAAAACATTCTTCTTTCTAACATGGAATACATTGTCTACATTGATTCTTTGCTCTTTTTCATTTCCTGCTTGACCTCCTCTTCTGCTTCCTGCTGTACCAATATCGTAATGGGGAATACGAGCACCTTGACATTCAGAATTGGCATGCCTGTTTTGTAACTGGGAGAGATAATTATTTAAATTGATACGCTAGGTTCATTTTTCCAGGGGTTTTTCAGCAAAAATAACTTTTTATAGGCTGCCAGTCAGAGTTTGTTTGTTTTTTTTAATTTATATGCCACCCTTCTCCGGAGACTCAGGGCGGCTTACAATGCGTTAAGCAATAGCCTTCATACTTTTGTATATTTTTATACCAAGTCAGCTTATTGCCCCCACAATCTGGGTCCTCATTTTACCTACCTTAGAAAAGATGGAAGGCTGAGTCAACCTTGAGCCTGATGAGATTTGAATTTACAGTAATTGCAGACAGCTGGTGTTAATAGCTGTTGATAACAGTGCTTTAGTCTGCCGCGCCACCAGGCTCTTTCAGTTGAATTTCCTTATCCCTCATGATTTTCCCTTCATCCCAGATTGAGGAAAACAGGGGGGAAAAAAGTGCTATTAACCAAGATGATAAAAGTTCTGGAGGCTAAATCATACAATGACCCAGTATTCTAGGTGTGGTTTTACTAAGGCTTTGTAGAGTGGTATTAGTCCTTCTCTTGATCTTGATTGTATCCCTCTGTTAATGCAACTTAAATATAACAATTCTACCAGAGATCAATTACAAGCACTCTATGTAAATTTCAGATCTGACTCTTTCCAAGGCCAAGGTCTGGAAGAAGTTTCTATCACTATCTTACCTTGTTAAGCCTCCTTTAAAACAAAAATGTCCTAGATGACATCTTGGCATCTCGCTGTTTGAGGAAGTTGCATAACGTTCTCAGAGACTCTTCCCATCCTGCTTACAATCTTTTTGGACTGTTGCCTTCTGGCAGAAGATACAGAACAATTAAAACTCGGACCACATGTTTTCTGAATAGTTTTTATCCCAGAGCTATGATTGCACTCAATACTGAACTAAAGGGCCACCATCAGTGAGCTGTTGGACAGCATTACTTGGTCTGTTGTGTGGATGTTTGGGTGGTTTAGGGGCGAGGAATTTGTGGTGGGTGAGGGGGTGTTTGGGGATTGTTACTGTATGTGTGTTGGACCTGGTCTTTGGGTGTTAAGTGAATTTCATTGTATGGGTATTCTGTGTAAATACGTACAATGACAATAAAGTTAAACTTAACTTTTTCCGCATGAAGGACGTGTTTAGTGCGTACTGCGAATGCACGCGTGTGGAGTGTGCATTTGGCATGCACCATGCATGCATGTACGGTGTGCATTTGACACACACGGTGCATGCGGAGGCAGAAAACTGGTGGCAAACTGCAGAGTAATTCCCCACGGAGTTGGGATGAGGTGAACGCATCGCTTTAATCTAATACCTTTCCACAGCTGGAAAACAAAACCCCCTACGGGCTGCTGAATGAAATGGCAGGTTTTCCTGCTCCCGATTCATTGGAACTTTGCAAGAAGTTTATAAAAAAAAAGACAGAGTGAGCACATTCTTATTACTTAAACAGAAAATGAAGTTCGAACCTTCCCTGTAAGCAATATGCTTATTATAGAAAAGCTCACCTGCCATATGGCTAGTTTAAATATACTAATTGCACAAAGTGCTTGCGATAAAACAGGTGCTAAAACTGTGTTTTCACACCCTGTTGTTCATTTACAGTTTCCAAGAGGATTTTTTGCCTAGACCACGGGGACCTCCTGCTCAGTTTTACAGGCTTCCAGCTGACACTTAAATATCTCCTGCAAAGCCCAGTTCAGCCAGCATCTGGCAATTTATTCCGTCTTTTTATAGAAACTCTCGACAATATTTTTTTTTTAATGAAACGGGGGGAAAAAAAAAAGAGCAAGCGGAAGCTGTAGAGACAAAGAACCTCCAGCTATAAGGGAGTTCTATTATTGGAAGCTTTGAGAATGCAAGGATGCTGCCCTGCTTTTTCTCAGAATAAAAAAAAAATATATGCAGCTTGTTTTATGGATGCTGAGTGTCCACCTGTTTTATAGGCAGGGCTTCGATTGCATCATTGTGACTGCCTGTTGTGGCCCGTCAGCGGCCTGTGCAGATCGTAGCTGATTCCAACAATGAGGAGGCTGGTGTGGTGCTGCGCCACCAGCCTGTGCAGCTAGTACTCGAGTCGGACAGCGAGGAGGCTGAAGAGGATGTGGTGCCAGAGGCAGGGATTCAGCCAGGGCCTTCAGAACCTCCAGAAGCTCCTTTAAGTGAAGAGGACAAAGAGGAGGAGCCTCTTCTCAATGCACGGGCGCGCAGAGCTGCCAAAAGGCAGAAGTGGCTCCTCAGGAGGAGGTCTCCACAAGAGTAAGGCTTGGGGTTAATTGGCCACTCCCTTAACCTATTTAAGGAGGAACGCCAACTGAAGCAATTTGCAGGGAACAACTTTAGTTCACTCTCCTTCGCGTCTGGATTCTCTGCAAAATTGTTTCTGGGTTTTCTGCCAACTTTAGTAAGACTGTGATTACCTTATCTTAGAATTCTGGTAGGCTGTTAAGACAGATTATTAACAGTTTTTGGTTGATAACGACTAAGTTATTTGAGTAAAATAAGCTTTGTATAGAGTTTGTGTGTGATGCATTCTTTGGGGTCCGTAGTGGGGCAGAACACTGTCACATCTTAACCGAATTCTGTCGACCCCCTTGTGCTGAAGAAAGTCACCATGAATGGCAACGATTGATGGGTTCTTAGACTTGGGTCTTTCCAGTTCCACACAACTGAGCAATTCCAAATCTTAAATGTCAAATGAAGGCAGGAGCAGGATGGGCTGTGTGCAGCCTGTTCATGAAGACGATCCTAAATGCAGTGGTGAAATCTGGCCGGATCTATCCGGCTCGCGCAAACCGGTAGCGCTGGCAGCAGGAAGCTCTGCCCACCTGCCGGGACATCATTATGTCCCATTTTTGACCCTCTGCACATGCGCAGAAGGCTCCTGCACGCTCCCATTCCCGAACCGGTAGTGAAGGTAAGTGAATTTCACCGCTGCCTAAATGCAAATATTCATATCACATGGAGAGCAATAGGAAGCCACGGGATTAAGCAACACAATCACACTGTAAATATCACTACTTATGCAGAGGTAGTTCTCAACTTACAACAGTTCATTTAGTGACTATTCATATTTACTATTCCTCGCTCTCTCTCTCCTCTCATCTACCTACCAGTATATATCTCTGTATCATCTATATTCTCTCTCTCTCTCTCTCTCTCTCTCTCTCTCTCTCTCTCTCTCTCTCTCTCTCTCCCTTATCTATCTATCTATCTATCTATCTCTATATCATCTATCTCTATATTTTATATTTATAAAGATAAATATTTATATTTATACCTTATGATTCTTGACAAATGTATCTTGTCTTTTTATGTACACTGAGAGCATATGCACCAAAGACAAATTCCTTGTGTGTCCAATCATACGTGGCCAATTAAGAATTCTATTCTATTCTATTCTATTCTATTCTATTCTATTCTATTCTATTCTATTCTATTCTATTCTATTCTATTCTATTCTAGTCTATTCTAGTCTAGTCTAGTCTGTTCTGTTCTGTTCTGTTCTGTTCTGTTCTGTTCTATCATATCTATCTATCTCTATCTATCTATCTATCTATCTATCTATCTATCTATCTATCTATCTATTTTTTCTACATCTAATGTATATATCTGTGTAAATCAAATCAAATCAAATCAATTGGAGATTCTCATTGATCTCAAAGAAGTTTGTTTGAAAGGAATTAAAAGTGTTACGTACATATGTGTAAAAAAAAATATAAAAACTGCGATTAAAGCAACATGTTTGCTAAATTTATTATGCACACATTTATTTCAAGTAAACATCTTACTTGAAGAAACATATGTTTTCTGGATTTCCTGATCTTTTTAGATTGGCATTGTTTTCAAACAAATTAACAATCTTGAGATGGAAACCGATGCTCTGAAATAAACTGTTGGATACTAATTACTATGTAGTGTTGGAAGGAGTTTTCTTTTTCCACTGTTTTTTTTTTTTTTAAAAAAGAACTAAATTATATTCTAGAAGTTTTTCCAAAAAAGATCTCAACCTTTGATAATTTTTTTTATCACTTTCAAAGTGGGAAAAAAATATATCTGATGTTTTCTATGGAAAATCTAACCTTAATTTACTAAGTCAGATATAAATAGCGCATTTCTAATAGCATCAACACCAAATATTGAAGAACTACACATCGGGCTCTAACGACTACGGTTCTCAGCAAAATAAAAATGCACAAAAATATTAAAATAAGAAGATAAAAATGGCCATCACACTGACAAATCAGCACCAGAGAACTGGCAATATGGTATATAAGTTAACTTGGGTCTATGATGTAATCATTAATGTTTGAAGCTTACTGGGGATAAATACTGGAAGACACACACATTACTTTCTATTGTACTTTCCATTACTTTAAAAAGTTGATTCGTGAAAGTTAATGTAATTTTTGAAGCAGCTACACTTTCCTTTTTGCAGTATTGCATAGAAACTGGGTGGGCTGTGTGTGTAGAAGAATTGTATTTATGAATAGCAGAGGTGGATTGTATTTGCGTATGAATCACTGTGTTTAGATTCTTTTTGTTGGGATATTTAATTTAGTAGCCGGATCAGTAAAAATGTACAATAGGCCAGACCACACAATTCAGTGGTGGGTTGCCCCCGGTTCAGACCGGTTTGCAAGAACTGGTAGTAAAACTGGCGGGAAGCCCCGCCCACCGCCCCGGATGTTGTCATCGGCGATCTGCGCATTAGGGTAGCGAACCAGTTGTTAAATTATTTGAATCCCACGACTGTGATTAGCTAATCTTATTCCCATTTGCGGAACATTGTAATGTTGCTGGTTTCTTGTTGTTATAATCACGGGTCGTGATGGGTGGTTCCCGATACACCCATGTTACACCTCTCCTGCGCGACCTGCATTGGTTGCCGGTTGCCCTCTAGGTGAGATTCAAGGTGCTGGTGATGACCTATAAAGCCCTACATGGCTTAGGTCCAGGATATTTGTCGGACCATCTGCAACCAGCAACAGCTCCCCATCGCCTGGTGCGTTCTCACAGGGAGGGCCTACTCAGGGTGTCGGCTAGACAGTGTCGACTGGCGACCCCTAGAGGCAGAGCTTTCTCTGTGGGTGCTCCCACCCTCTGGAACCAACTTCCTCTGGGGCTCTGGTTGGCCCCTGACCTCTGCAGCTTCCACCATGACTTAAAGACATGGTTGTTCAGCCTGGACTGGGGGGGGGGGGTTAACATGTATTTTAACACACTTTTATTTGGATATTTTATTGTTGTGAGCCGCTCTGAGTCCTACGGAGATAGGGCGGCATATAAATAAAATAAAATAAATAAATAAATTGTTATAATTCTCTATGGGCGATTTCTTTGCTTCTGCCTAAAGCTGAAGTCCAATTTTCTTTACTGGAATATAGACCAGCCTTCATCAACAGAACTGGGAGAGAACTGGGGGCATGTAACTAAGTCAGACTAGCAAAGGAATGTATCTTGGGAATCAGAGCAGTTAGGTGCAATTCGGAATGCTGCAGACTCAGATTGCACAGTGACTTCTCCTAGATGAGAAATATGAATGAGTAAGAGTAGGAGGATATTCTTGTCTAATAGAAAGGAGAATGTAATGGACTGCTCAATAATATGTGAAGCAGGCCTTTATAACATGTAGTTCAGTTCTGGCTACAATTTCTGGCTGGGGATTTTCACATTAGGCAGATCAATTTCTTTTTCTTTTCTTTTTTTTCGTTTTAAAAACAAACTTTATTAAGTTTAAAAAGATAAAAATATGCAGATTATTTTCAATCATAAAATTAGATATACAATACAAATCACCACAAACAAACTGAATATATGTAATTGGTTGCCACAATGTAAAAAAGATGTTGAGACTCTAGAAAGAGTGCAGAGAAGAGCAACAAAGATGATTAGGGAACTGAAGGCTAAAACATAGGAAGAACGATTGCAGGAATTGGGTACGTCTAAATTAAAGAAGGGAAGGACTAGGGATGACATGATAGCAGTGTTTCAGTATTTGAGGGGCTGCCACAAAGAAGAGGGGGTCAACCTATTCTCCAAAGCTCCTGAAGGTAAGACACGTAATGGATGGAAACCAATCAAAGAGAGAACCAAACTAAAAATAAGGAATAATTTCCTGACAATGAGAACTAATGAACAACTTGCCTTCAGAAATTGTGGGTGCTCCAACACAGGAGGTTTTTGAGAAGAAACTAGACAACCATTTGTCTGAAATGGTGTAGGATCTTCTGTTTAAGCAGAAGGTTGAAGAATTTCATGGTCCCTTCCAACTCTGTTATTCTATTATAAAATATTTCAAGTTTGCATGATTTGCTTTAAATGATGTGGACTATATGCAAACAGAGACATGTTTTGAATTAAAACTTAATGAATTTGAGGTAGGACCTACACCAAACTGAAATTTGCAAGTTGAGTCTAGTCATATTAATTAATTTTGGAGAAGAGAGAGGGAATTGATTTCAGACACTTGAAATCTTCTCTTTATATATTCTTGTACATGGCCAGGCTTCCCAATACATTTTACTGGAGGGAGATCCTTTATTCGCCATGCTGGCGAAAGAGGAAGGAAGGAAGGAAGGAAGGAAGGAAGGAAGGAAGGAAGGAGGGAGGGAAGGAGGGAGGGAGGGAGGGAAAGAAGAAAGGAGGGAAGGAGGGAAGGAAGGAAAGAAGGAAGGAAGGAAGGAAGGAAGGAAGGAAGGAAGGAAGGAAGGAAGGAAGGAAGGAAGGAAGGAAAGGAGGGAGGAAGGAAGGGAAGGAAGGCTGATACTACCTAACATTTCAATTTTGACACAAGATGGATTTTATGATAGGGAACCCAAATTGCTCCATATAATAACGGAACATTTTTAGAGCAAAATGAGGAGAAAACAGAAGCATAAGGCATCATCTTAATGAAGTTCCACTTAAGAATAACGCTCAAAAGATTCAGCCCCCGCCACATGTTTCCTATCGTTTTAATTGATCACAGTGTGATCTCGGATGAGTGCAAAGCTCTAAAAATCATGGAAATAGATTAAAGTTCAGCTGAGACATGTGTAATATAGGAAGAAACAACCCTAAGGATAGATGGATGGAGCCATCTGGCATTCCATGAGCATCTGAGCAAATCTGCATTTCTAATTCTTTCACGAAGAGGAACATGGATCAATTCGAAATGATGACACACGGAGAGAGTATTGATTTCTTTGTACGCTTAACAATTGGGAGGTGAATGGAAAACAACCCAGAGCAGAACATTTAATTATGATGCACACATTAGTAGAAGACCGGGACATTCATTGCTGAATTAGAGAAATGTGTACAAAATAATTGCCCACCCAAGATTTGTGCCTGATAATGTACATATAAATTAAGCTACCGTTGAACATAGATAACCCAGTTAACTGTCACAGCTAATCAGTGTGAATGTACAGTACCTATTCTTTATATAAAAAAATATCTATTTCTTTTTAAAGCATTGCTACATAGTATGGTAGCATAATCCCTTTATCTGAAGTTTTTAGAGTCAGAGTCAGGAATAAATTCAGAAAGAAAGAAGAAAGAAAGAAAGAAAGAAAGAAAGAAAGAAAGAAAGAAAGAAAGAAAGAAAGAAAGAAAGAAAGAAAGAAAGAAAGAGGGAGGGAGGGAGGGAGGGAGGGAGGGAGGGAGGAAGGAAGGAAGGAAGGAAGGAAGGAAGGGAAAGAGAGAGAAAGGAAAGGAAAGGAAGGAAGGAAGGAAGGAAGGAAGGAAGGAAGGAAGGAAGGAAGGAAGAAAGAAAGAAAGAAAGAAAGAAAGAAAGAAAGAAAGAAAGAAAGAAAGAAAGAAAGAAAGAAAGAAACAGAGGGAGGGAGGGAGGGAGGGAGGGAGGAAGGAGGAAGGAAGGAGGAAGGAAGGAAGGAAGAAAGAAAGAAGAAAGAAAGAGAGAAAGGAAAGGAAGGAAGGAAGGAAGGAAGGAAGGAAGGAAGGAAGGAAGGAAGGAAGGAAGGAAAGGGAAGGGAGGGAGGGAGGGAGGGAGGGAGGGAGGAAGGAAGAAAGAAAGGAAGGAAGGAAGGAAGGAAGGAAGAAAGAAAGAAAGAGAAAGAGAAAGAGAAAGAGAAAGAGAAAGAGAAAGAGAGAAAGGAAAGGAAGGAAAAAAGAAAGAAAGAAAGAAAGAAAGAAAGAAAGAAAGAAAGAAAGAAAGAAAGAAAGAAAGAAAGAAAGAAAGAAAGAAAGAAAAGGAAGGAAGGAGGAAGGAAGGAAGGAAGGAAGGAAGAAAGAAGAAAGAGAGAGAGAGAAAGGAAAGGAAGGAAGGAAAGGGAAGGAAGGGAGGGAGGAAGAAGGAAGGAAGGAAGGAAGGAAGGAAGGAAGGAAGGAAGGAAGGAAGGAAGGAAGAAAGAGGGAGGAAAGGAAGGGAAGGGAAGGGAGGAAGGAAGGCAAGAAGGAAGGAGAGACTTTATCTGGAAAACCCTTTTCATCTTTAAATTCCTAGCTGAAAGAAAGGAGAAAGGTAAACTAAATTAAGGACATTATTACTGAATATGTCTTGACCCAGTATAATATACTTCGGCTGTTTTCACCCTGGATGATTTAAACTCTAATATTTCCAAACTCTGCAATGGCCTTTTAAATAGAGTGTTTTCTGAATCAAAAAAAGTCCCTGGGGGTTTTAGCTTTTCCCTTCTTTGCTTGCAAGGAGTCTAAACCCACCTCAAAATCAGACCTAAATTATGAGAGGCTGAGCATCCAGAAAACTGGAGCAACAGCCAAGGATTGCAAGCCGGTATCTCTCGGCTTATTAGACAGTTCTCCTGTTGCACAGAAGGTCCTGAAGAAATCATTACAGCCACCAGAAAGAGGGGCAACACGATTACCATAAGAGCTACAGACTCCTTGAAGCTGGGAGCACAGCCCAGGGAAACCCTGAAGAATTTCTCCTCCTCTTTCGCTCACCTCCGGCAGTCATGGAGGTGCCCAGAAAAGTGGGGACAGCTCCACAATAATTAGATATTGCAACATGTTTTATTCATGCGGTTTAACAGCTGCAGATCCTTCCAAAAATGCTCCGCGGAATACAGATGGCAGCCACGGATGTGACTGTTGCATTACTCTTCACACAACACCATGAAAACTGTTGAAGATGAGATTCTGGCTTGTTACCAAAGAGGCAGAGAACAATTTCTCTGCAGGTCTTTGCTTTGCCATGCTGCTATGTAAGTTTTTATACAGCAGCATGGCAAAGCAATGAAAAAAAAAATCTTATATAAAATCTGTTTTAAAGAAGAGGAACTAAGATGATTAAGGGCCTGGAGATAAAAACATATGAAAAACGGTTGCAGGAATTGAGCATGGCCAGTCTAGAGAAAAGAAGGACTAAGGGGGACATGATAGCAGTGCTCCAATATCTCAGGGGCTGCCACAAAGAAGAGGGAGTCAAGCTATTCTCCAAAGCACCTGAAGGCAAGACAAGAAACAATAGATGAAAACTAATCAAGGAGAGAAGCAAGCTAGAATTAAGGAGAAACTTCCAAACAATGAGGACAATTAACCAGTGGAACGGATTGACTTCAGAAGTTGTGGATACTTCATCACTGGAGGTTTTTAAGAGAAAACTGGACAGCCACTTGTCTCAAATGGTGTAGTCCAGAAGGATGGACTAGAAGACTTCCAAGATCCCTTCCAACTCTGTTAGTCTGTTACTTGAGGAGGTGTCACAGAGAAGAGAGGTCAACCTGTACTCCAAAGCATATGAAGAATGGCTGCAGGATTTGGGTTTGTCTAGTCTAGAGAAAAGAAGGACTGGGGTGGGGGGCATGATAGCAATACTGCAGTATTTGAGGGGCTCCTGCCACAAAAAAGAAGGGGTCAAATTATTCTCCAAAGCACCAAAGGGCAGGATAAGAAACGATGGCTGGAAACAAATAAAGAGATAATAAATAATCCCACCTGGGATTAAGGAGAAATTTACAAACAGTGAGGACAATTGATCAGAGGAAAAGCTTGACTTCATAAGTTGTGGGTGCTTTATCACTGGAGGTTTTTAAGACGGGTCTTGTACAGTGGTGAAATCTAAAATTTTTACTACCAGTTCTGTGGGCGTGGCTTGGTGGGGGGTGGGTAATGTGACTGGGTGGGCGTGCCATTTTTTTTTTTTAACTTTTGAAATCATTTTTTCTACAACCACTTCGGCGAAGAGGTTGTAAAAAAAATGCTTTCAAAAGGCTCTGACGATCCCAGCTGAGTTGCCTGATCGGCAGAGACTTTTTTTTCTTTTAAATGCCTCTGATGATCAGGCAACTCAGCTTGGATCGTCAGAGGCATTTAAAAGAAAAAAAAAAGGGTTATTTTCTTTTAAAAGCCTTTGAGGATCCCAGCTGGGCCGCGCGATCATCAGAGGCTTTTTTTTTTTAACTTTTAAAAGCATTTTTTCGGCCAAAGAGGTTGTTGAAAAAATGCTTTTAAAAGTTAAAAAAAAAAGCCTCTGATGATTGTGCGGCTCAGCTGGGCATGGGGGTGGGGCAGGGACTTTTGCTACCGGTTCTCCGAATCACCCGCCTCCATTGCTACCGGATCAGGTGATCCAGTCCGAACCAGGAGCATTTCACCTCTGGTCTTGTGAAGGATCTCTTGGATCCTTCACAAGACCATCCTAGATCTCTAGGATCTCTTGCTTGAGGAGGGGGCTGGCCTAGAAGACCTCCAAGGTCCCTTCCATATTCTATTCTATTCTATTCTATTCTATTCTATTCTATTCTATTCTATTCTATTCTATTCTATTCTATTCTATTCTATTCTATTCTATTCTATTCTAGTAGTTTAGTCTAGTCTAGTCTAGTCTAGTCTAGTCTAGTCTAGTCTAGTCTAGTCTAGTCTACCCTACCCTACCCTACTCCATTCCATTCCATTCTGGATGACTCACTTCCTGTTGGTTGGCCTGACTGAAAGGAATGTGTTCAGTGCCTTAGTAGGTTGAGGATAAAATAGAGAGAGACTTACGATAGAAAACTGGAATGTTCATATCTATAATATCTGTCATAATACGGGAGTTCAATATCAGAACAAAAATATATTCCAAATTAGCCTGCATAACAATCAATCACTGAGAATAGAGCTGGAAGGGACCCTGGAGGTCTTCTACTCCAACCCCCCTGCCAAGCAGGAGACCCTATGCCATTTCAGACAAGTGGTTACTCCATCATTTGGTTGAAGTGTCTAGTGCATTGTTTCCCAAACTTGGCTATTTTAAGATGCATGGACTTCAATTCCCAGAATTCCCCAACCAGTATGCCTGGTTGAGGAATTCTGGGAGTTGAAGTCCATACTTCTTCAAAGGGTCAAGTTTGGGAAACACTGGTTTAGTGAATTATCATGGCCTTTGTCTACATTTTAGATTTGAATGGTATCGATCTTTAGATGTGGTTGGACTGGAAACTCGGCTTCCCTAAACCTTAGTGATGTTAAGAAGAAGTCCAGCGTCTGGAGAGATACAAGATTCTGCAGCCTTGTACTACACATTCCTTGAAAGCGTAAAGGAAGAATCTGCAGTAAAGGAGCTAATGCAGGGATCAATAGGTTAGAACAGGCATGAAAAAGTGAGCTTTTTTCCTCTCTGGCTAAACGTATTAGTTCCTATGACTGAACCCATCCTCTGTGTCTTATATTAAAATAAACACATTGTGTTTGCAGATGGGGAGGGTTTGCGGTGTTTGATATGGACATGCCTTTCTGAAATCTTTACACAAAAGCCATTGATCAGGAGCCCTTCAACCAAACTAAAGCTTTCAGCTCAAGGTAGTTAACAACTGACACAACAAAAGAAATATCTGACAGCTGTCATGATGCCACCTGAGGAATGAAGAAGATTCCTCTACACCCTTGCCTTTGAAGTTCCTCTGAACTTCTAACTCCATGATACATGAATAACACCGGTTGTTAAAAGATTTATGCTCTTACATGCGCCTTTTCTGCTGTTAGGTCTTTATTTACCAATTCTTTCTTCTCTCTCCACCCCCGCTCCACTCACTTTCTCTCTCTATTTCTAAGACATAGTAAAGAAAATTAAAAAGCTAAGATGCATTCGAGGATCTGTGACGGGCAGATGTTGTTGCCTAATAATATTAAAGATATCATCACAGGATGCAAAACGTTCTAAATAAACTTCCTTTTTGCAATTGACCAACTTGACATTTTGCGAATGCCAATCGTGTTCAAAGGGGGCTCCAGCTGTTTTGCACCCAAGGCGTCTTATTGGTGCAATCTTTGCTTTCTTTTGCAACAGAAAAGAAATATCTTCTGTTTGCAGATATTTGCATTTTGTTATTTTCTCCTGTTCTTTCTCTTCTCTTCTGCTGTTTTCAGATACATCCACTACCAAGACTTTCTTTTTGCCTTAGCGACATTTGTTAAGTCTGGGGTGTTGTGTGGCAAGTACTAAAGTCCAGAGCATTTTAGCTTCTTCGTGCTGCCATGAAATTTTATGCCACTCCCTTCTAATATACTGGTATCCAAACAATAGTTAAGAATGCAGAGAAGAGCAACAAAGATGATTAGGGAACTGGAGCAGGGTGGATTCTAAATTTTTTCACTACCGGTTCTGTGGGCGTGGCTTATTTTGTGGGCATGCCTTGATGGTCATGTGACAATTCTTTAGGATTTAGCAGAGGTACTGGTCTACCAGGCTTTTAACTGCTTGCAGAGCTGTACCGGTCTACCCATTTTTTCTTGGAGCGTTCCAGTCTACTCATTTGTTTTTGGAGGCACCGGTCTACTCATTTGTTTTTGGAGGCACCGGTCTACTCATTTGTTTTTGGAGGCACCGGTCTACTCATTTGTTTTTGGAGGCACCGGTCTACTCATTTGTTTTTGAGGCACTGGTCTACCCATTTGTTTTTGGAGGCACCGGTCTACTCATTTGTTTTTGAGGCACTGGTCTACCCATTTGTTTTTGGAGGCACCGGTCTACACATTTGTTTTTGGAGGCACCGGTCTACACATTTCTTTTTGGAGACACCTGTCTACTCATTTGTTTTTGGAGGCACTGGTCTACTCATTTGTTTTTGGAGGCACCGGTCTACACATTTGTTTTTTGGAGGCACCGGTCTACTCATTTGTTTTTGGAGGCACTGGTCTACACATTTGTTTTTGGAGGCACCGGTCTACTCATTTGTTTTTGGAGGCACCGGTCTACACATTTGTTTTTGGAGGCACCGGTCTACCCATTTGTTTTTGGAGGCACCTGTCTACCCATTTGTTTTTGGAGGCACCGGTCTACTCATTTGTTTTGGGAGGCACCGGTCTACTCATTTGTTTTTGAGGCACTGGTCTACCCATTTGTTTTTCAAACATACTGGTCTACCACCACACTGCCTTTTAACACTGATCAGCTGTAGGGTGGCTCTTTGAAGCCCCGCGGCAAGAGTTTAAACAGTTTTTTTCCTTCTAGCTGATCAGCTGGGACTTGGGAGGCAGCGAATAGATTGGGGTGGGGCCAAATAAAAGGTAAGAATAACGCGTGGGCGGGCAGCTCCCGAACAAAGAGAATCGGTTTGGTGATGTCACATTGTCACCGCTACTGGCTCGGCCGAACTGGGCTGAACTGGGAGGAACCCACCACTGGACTGGAGGCTAAAACATACAGTATGAAGAACGGTTGCAGGAATTGGGTATGTCCAGTTTGATGAAAATAAGGACTAGAGGTGACATGAAAGCAGTGTTCCTATATCTCAGGGGTTGCCACAAAGAAGAGGAAGTCAAGCTATTCTCCAAAGCACCTGAGGACAGGACAAGAAGCAATGGATGGAAACTAATCAAGGAGATAAGCAATCTAAAACTAAGGAGAAATTTATTGACAGTGAGAACAATTAATCAGTGGAACAACTTGCCTCCAGAAGTTGTGGCTGCTCCAACACTGGAGGTTTTCAAGAAGATATTGGACAACCATTTGTCTGGAATGGTGTAGGAGGAAGGTCAAGCAGAAGGTTGGACTAGAAGACCTCCAAGATCCCTTCCAACTCTGTTATTCTCTTAGTTGGAGATCACTTTTCATTTTACCTCCATAACAATTCCTGTGAAGTGGGATGGGTGAAGTTTCCCTGAAAATAAGACATCATCCCCTGATAATAAGCCCAATCGGGCTTTTGAGTGCATGCGCTAAAATGAGCCTCCCCTCAAAAAATAAGCCCTCCCCAAAAATATTTAAACGCAGAAGTGGAAATCAGGTAAGATGGCAAGAGGAGCCCCATCTTGCTCCATATGCCTCAAAATAATAAGACCTCCCCGAAAATAAGGCCAAGCGCTTATTTTGGGGTTCAAAAAAATATAAGAGAGGGTCTTTTCGGGAAAACACGGTACTAGTGAAATTCTCAGGTTGATGGTGGACTTGGTTTCCCGGCCAGATCAGACTTCCTACCCAGAACACCACAGCTTCAATTCTGATAAACTGCCTGTATAGAATTGCTGTTTGGCTATTGAAGCAGGTGGGAAATAATCATCTTTTATTGGTTTGTCAATTCCAAGTATGCTTTTGCAATGTTCTGGGAGTGATGATATTAGCCTTCAGACAGAAGAAAACTTCTAATATTAAATAAGAGGAAAAGAGGATTTAATATGTTCAGATCTGAAGGAAATGGATTCTCCAATTATAAATTATAAAAGTCAGAAACTGCATTTTACACTTTGTTTTCTCATACCTGATGGGGACTCTTTATTAAGCTTTGCACCTGTGAGTATACATGTCTACAGTCATTTTCACTTTGATGTCCCAATCTTATCTTCAGGCACAATCCAATTTGTAAATCCTTAAGTAGATGAGAAGGTGAGAATAAGTGGAGGATTAGAATAAAGCAGACATAAAATGAGTACTATAGAGGAGAACCTTTCCTCTCTGATTAAGAAGAAAGTAGTAACTGTGAAAGGAATGGAAAATGGATTGATGAAACGGTTTTCATCCTCTTCCTAAGGACATCTGGATTGTGACCCCCACCCCAAGGTAAAACCCTAATTTCAAAGATGGGGTAAAACAATGGGGAAAGGGGCAAAACATTATGATACCTTGGATAAGAAATTGCCATACAGTTTAGGCATGGATCAGACACTGTGCAATAATCTTCTCCTTCTCCTTCTCCTTCTCCTTCTCCTTCTCCTTCTCCTTCTCCTTCTCCTTCTCCTTCTCCTTCTCCTTCTCCTTCTCCTTCTCCTTCTCCTTCTCCTTCTCCTTCTCCTCCTCCTCCTCCTCCCCTCCTCTTCCTCCTCCTCCTCCTCCTCCCCTTGATCAACCGTCCTAGAACAAAACAATGTGAAGGTCCTTCAGAATTGTTGCAGGAAAGGTCCATAAATGACATGACCAGGAATACACAAAGTTCATCATCTTTTTGATCACTTCCGTATTAGTAAATGCTATCATTTCTAAGGAGCTATTAAGCTGGTGCAACTGTACTAATGAAGGATCAGACTTCACCATCAGGGGTGAAATCTACTTACCTTCCCTCAGGGGTGAAATCCAGCAGGTTCTGACAGGTTCTGGAGAACCGGTAGCAGAAATTTTGAGCAGTTCAGAGAACCGGTAGCAGAAATTTTGAGTAGTTTGCCCCCAGTTGTGGGGGCAATAAGCTGACTTTGTATAAATATACAAAAGGATGAAGGCTATTGCTGAACACATTGTAAGCCGCCCTGTGTCTCCGGAGAAGGGCGGCATATAAATCAAATTTAAAAAAAACAAACAAACTAGCAAATACCACCTCTGGCTGGTCCCAGAGTGGGGTGGGAATGGAGGTTTTGCAATATCCTTCCCCCAGGAGTGGGGAGGGAATTGAGATTTTGCAGTATTCTCCCCCTGTCATGCCCACCAAGCCATGCCAACAGAACTGGTAGTAAAAAAATTTGGATTTCACCACTGCCTTCCCTACCGGTTCGGAAGTGTGTGCGCCATCTTCATGTCCGATTTTGGATCCTCTGAGCATGCGCAAAGCCTTCTGCGCATGCACAGAGGGTCAAAAACAGGTTACTTCCTAGTTAAAACCAGGAAGTAACAACGTCCAGGTGGGTGGGCGGAGCCTCGCACTGCCGCTGCTACTGGTTCATTGAACCACGCGCCACTGCTGCTACCGGTTTGCCTGAACCGGTGTAAACCAGTAGCGTTTCATCCCTGCTCACCATCCTTTTCTTCAGGCCACAAATTACTGACCAAGCTTTCTGATTTCTTGGCGATCCTGCAAAGACAGCTTCGGACAGCTCTTTGGAGATGTTATATTGGATTTATTATTATTTGACTTTTACTGCCAGTGAGGGAGAAAGTTTATGGAGCTTTCTGCTTCTGGCACTAGAACTGTTTTGCTGCCCTTGAGTATAATGTACACTGCTTGTGTTTTTGTGTACGAGTTTGAGGGTAGATGCCAATTGTTGGCTACTTCAGGCCACGGCATGTCACGGTTACTTCAGGCCACGGCATGTCTTGAAACTCACTTGCAACCGCTATTAAAAAGTTACAGAGCTAGGGAGAGCATTTCACATTCAAAAGTGGCCCTTCTCCCAATTTTTCATTCCATTTTGTGAACGTCGGTGGAACTTGACACTCAGAGACAGGCACCGATTAATGAAAAGACGGAAATGCATCACATTAGGGAGAAATGTTTCAAAACTATGCAGATTCAAACTGGAAGTGGAAATAGGACAGGGCAAAGTTTGGGTTCAGAATATGGGAAAATGAGGAAAACCAAGATGGAAATGTTGAGCTACAGAGGTAACAACAAGCAACAAAAACAACACGCTCTTCATTTTATTATTTATGCTATAATACTGTACTGAATGTACTCAGAAATTCAATAAGTCTGCATATATGTCTGAATGTACATTATACATTCAGACATATGTGTGTGTGTGTGTGTGTGTGTGTGTGTGTGTGTGTGTGTGTGTATCTCTTCCATTTCTACTTATTTCTATTATTTCTATTTTTATTTCTATTATCTCAAAGGGTTAGGGTTATCTCAACTTATTTATTCAACTCTATATAACTGAATATACATTAAGGGGCTTTTAAAACTGGAGGAAGAAATATTCATAATCTGCACTATGGCAATGAGACTACCTTAATAGTCAAAAATGCAAAGGATCTATAGCAGTGATGGCTAACCTTTGTGCCATCGCGTGCCAAAAGCGGGGGAAACACGGGGGGTCGTGCGTGCTCACACCCATAATTCTATGTGCCCCACCTCCATACATGTGTGCATAACCCCCTTCGCGCTTCCCTCGCTTTTGGCATGCGATGGTATGGCAGGCCCGGTAGGCCCGTTTTTTCGCCCTCCCCAGGCTCCAGAGCCTTTCTAGGAGCCTGGGGAGGGTGAAAATGGCCTTCCCCACTCCCCTGGAGACCCTCCGGAGGCCGGAAATGGCCTGTTTGCCAACTTCCACTGGGCCCAGAAGGCCCGAAAATCAGCTGGCTGGTGTGCCAGAGCTGAGCTCACATGCCCATCGATATGGCTCCATGTGCCACCTGTGCCACGGATCTATAGGTTCAATTAATAGATAGGGGTGGGTTCTACTTACCTTTACTACTGGTTTGCAACGGGATCGCACGTGTGTTTGCTTTGCTTGTGCACGCGCGCCTTGCTTCTGCACATGTGCATATTGCTGATGACAACATCCGGGGCAGTGGGCGGGGCCTCTAGCCAGTTTTACAACCGGTTCTTGCGAACCGGTCCGAACCGGGGGCAACCCACCACTGTAATAGATGTTAAGCAACACAAGGAAAAAAATGGGACTAAAATTAAATGTAAAGAAGATCAAATAATGACAACAGGTCCGGGAACTAATTTTAGAAGTGGCAATAAAGGTATCAAAGCGGTGAATACCTTCTGCTTTTAAGGATCAGCCATTAATCCTAAAGTAAAAAGCAGTTTTAAAAAATACAGTATAAGAGTAGAACTTGATAGAGCATCATGGAGCCCTTGGATGAGGTATTCAAATTCTGTGGTGTTTTTATGCCTACAAAGAACAGAACTGTGTCAAAATCAAAGTCAAGGTTCCCCTCGCACATATGTGCTAGTCGTTCCCGACTCTAGGGGGCGGTGCTCATCTCCGTTTCAAAGCCAAAGAGCCAGCGCTGTCCGAAGACGTCTCCGTGGTCATGTGGCCGGCATGACTCAACACTAAAGGTGCACGGAACGCTGTTACCTTCCCACTAAAGGTGGTCCCTATTTTTCTACTTGCATTTTTTATGTGCTTTCGAACTGCTAGGTTGGCAGAAGCTGGGACAAGTCACGGGAGCTCACTCAGTTATGCGGCGCTAGGGATTTGAACCGCTGAACTGCCGACCTTTCGATTGACAAGCTCAGCATCTTAGCCACTGAGCCACCGCGTCCCTCTCAGAATTGTGTAGGCCAAGGTATTACTTGAGACCATCTATGGAAGTGAAAATTAAACTTCGAAAAAGTTGGATGAGGAAGAGGATTGATGTTTCTGGACTTTGGTTTTTTGGAGAAGACTTCTGAGAATACTTTTGATAGCCAAGAAAGCAAACAAATGGATCATCAATCAAAACAGTGAAGTTCTCACTTAAGGCACAAATGGCCTGGTGGCTCAGCAGACTAAAAGCATTGTGATTAACACCAGCTGTCTGTAATTACTGTAAGTTCGAATCTCACCAAGCTCAAGGTTGACTCAGCCTTCCATCCTTTCAAAGGTAGGTTAAATGAGGACCCAGTTTGTGGGGGCAATAAGCTGACTTTGTATAAATATACAAAAGGATGAAGGTTATTGCTTAACGCATTGTAAGCCGCCCTGAGTCTCCGGAGAAGGGCGGCATATAAATCAAATTAAAAAATAAAAAATAAAAAAACAAAAACAAATGTCCAGATTCAAATTATACTACTTCAGACACATTATGTAAAGAACCAAGTCCTAGAGAAGGCTCTATGTCAGAGATCCGACAGATGCCCTAATTAAATCATGACTCTCGAGCCAAGCTTCAAAAGAAATCCAGATATTAGGAGCTTCATGTCGGCACGTTCCCAAATGAAGCCAGCTCTGACCCTACGTAATTTATGCTCCAACTATGACCCTGTTTCCCCCCTCCCCTCCCAGGGTGTGTCATCAATCACATTCACCAATGGAGTAATTTTACGGGTTGTAGAGGTCACTCCCTTTCGACTGCTGTAAGTCTCCCTGGGATACAGCCTTGAGGGAGATAAGCGTGGAATGTGCGTCTGTTTTTGGCTGCTGTGCAGTTTCACCAGTTTCCCATCTCCCCTGGCCTATGGCAACTCGAGAGCAGGCCAGGGATGCTTTGCGAGTTGACACTCTAATGTTGGGAAAGTTGGAAGGAAAGAGAAGAGGATGACCAGATGCAACATTTGTACATCTGAAAGATCAGGTGAGGGAGAGATTGTCATGGAGAAAACTAGGAGTCAGAAATGACTCAATGCCACATAATCAATCAATCGTTAAAATCAATGGGATTTTTCACAACATTGAAAAAAAGCCACTTAACTACTTTAGATGCTTTAGTTTAAATGCTTTAGTTACACAGCTTTATAGAAAATAAACAGGAAGTCTTCTCTTTATTGTAACAAATGAAATGTCTTCATTGAGACTACACTCCAGATAAGATCTTTCTGCAATTCTAATCAAGCATCCATTCAGCCATGTCCCATTTCGTGTTTTGTTCTTCATGTTCCTTTAGATATATTCCCTCCCAAGAGCTTTGCAAAGTGACCCTTTTGCCGACATTTAGCATTCTAATGCTCTTAACAAACTTCAGGAACTGCAGAACTAATGTATCCGAGGAGTTAATTCTAAGTGCACCCTAACTGATGCAAAGAAGGTTGGTACGTATCTCACACCACAATAAAAATGTGTCTGCAGAAAAGATGAAGCACAACGGGCTGAGACTTTATATTATTACATCTCCAGTGTTAAAACAGAATACGGGTGAGTGATAACCAACAGACCGAGATATATATCTATAAAAAGAACTAGGGCTTAAGTAATGTTGCATATCACCACATAATTGTGATAGAAGAACTCTCTTGAACCGTGTTGCCAGTTTTCGCAAGCGATTAACCAGATACCTCTAGCAAGTCTACAATTAGGATAGGAACACAATTGCTCCTCATAAGAAATTATCCTTCCTTCCTTCCTTCCTTCCTTCCTTCCTTCCTTCCTTCCTTTTTTCCTTCCTTCCTTCCTTCCTTCTTTCTTTTCTTCCTTCTTTCTTCAAACCTTCCTTCTTTTCTTCCTTCCTTCCTTCTTTCTTTCCTTCCTTCTTTCTTTCTTCATTTCCTTCCTTCCTTCTTCTTTCTTTCTTTCTTTCTTTTTTTCTTTCTTTCTTTCTTTCTTTCTTTCTTTCTTTCTTATATTTCAGTTTCAATGGTAACAGAAATATGAGGTGAAAGGAAAGAATTAAAATGCTTTTGATTTACAATAAAAGTTACTAGAGTTTGCAGAATTCTTAGGCAACAGATCTTGGCAGTAGCAATAGCAGTAGCACTTAAGGTTAAATGCTGCCCTACAACACTCTCTGAGTAGTCTACAAAGATCAGCATATTGCCCCCAACAAACTAGGTCCTCGTTTTACCAACCTCAGAAGGATGAAAATTTGAATAAACCTTGAGCCAGTCAGGATCGAACTCCAGACGGTGGGCAGAGTTTGTCTGCAATACTGCATTCTAACCACTGCGCCACCAGTGTACACAGAGGTTGCTTTGCAGAATAGGTGTTAGAATATCCAATCTAGAGAGCAATATTCTTTCAATTTTACATCATCATAGATTGAAAACAGATGTGCATTATGTGGATTGTTTAAATTGTCTAGAAAACAAAGCAAAACAAAAGGTATGTAAAAGATATTCTAAGTTTGGCATAAGGGAATCACTTGAAATTAGTCAAGCAAGCTGAAGCAGTATCTGAAGGATGTTTACCAATATAAGGATTGTCTTTTTTTCTTTGAATATATGTTTAATTGATGCATTTTTTCATTAAAAAAAAAATCCATGTCTATCTGAACAGCGTGTTGTCTGGGCATAATTAATTTTAAGTAAAGGTACAACACTAACCAGTGGTGAAATCCAATTTTTTTTACTACCAGTTCTGTGGGCGTGGCTTGGTGGGTGTGGTGTGGCTTGGTGGGTGTGGCTTGGTGGGCATGGCAGGAGAAGGATACTGCAAAATCTCCATTCTCACCCCACTCCAGGGGAAGGATATTGCAGAATCCCCATTCCCTCCCCACTCCAGGGGAAGGATACTGCAAAATCTCCATTCCCACCTCACTCCAGGGAAGAATACTACAAAATCTCCATACCTTCCCCACTCCAGGGGGAAGGATATTGCAAAATCTCCATTCCCTCCCCACTCCAGGGGAAGGATACTGCAAAATCTCCATTCCCACCCCACTTCAGGGAAGAATATTGCAGAATCTTCATTCCCTCCCCACTCCAGGGGAAGGATACTGCAAAATCCCCATTCCCTCCCCACTCCAGGGGAAGAATATTGCAGAATGTCCATTCCCACCCCACTCCAGGGGAAGGATATTGCAAAATCTCCATTCCCTCCCCACTCTGGGGCCAGCCAGAGGCGGTATTTGCCGGTTCTCCGAACTACTCAAAATTTCCACTACCGGTTCTCCAGAACCTGCTGAATAGCACCCCTGACAATAACCATTAACATGCATAAAGGATTGTCTTAAAGGGATTGTGTGTTGTATTTTTCTTGTACAGCACACCAATTATGTAAAACAACATTGTGGGGCTGTCTATGAATTTTTGCAGGTCTTCACCTCCCTTTTTAGAACTGTTTTAATGGTCTCCCTGACTAGTTTGCATGACAAAAACAGTCTTCCAGCATCTTTCTTTATTCTAATATCAGCCGTCGCCACCAAGAGTAATTTAAGAAGTCAGTGGCAGCAATATTCATTTTGTCAGCCTTTAATGGATTTCCAATTTAACACGGTTTCGTCTTATATCAATTGCTCAACATATTAAGTACTTTTCATCATAAAATCAATAATGATATTCTTTTATAAAATTGCATTGCATTAGTTCGCGGGCCAAGCTAAACATCTCTATCGTTATGTAACAATTGGGCATTTAGTGGCATAATTCAAAATCGATCATTACAGATTTATTTTGTCTTTCGACAACTATTTGTAAACATTAGCTTCAGTGTTTTTTTCCCCCACTATGTCTTCATTAGCTTCTTGTCATTTTCAAACTATTTTTCGTCACCTCCTGCTATCCTGCTCTGAAGCCCTGCCAGCAGCAATTTCACGAGACCGGCTGGTGAGATGTGATATGTCAGGAAAAGTCATGAAAGAAACAAAATCCTGCCTAGTGGATGGAGGGGTTAAAAATGGGATGCTGAAACTGCATGAGCAACCCTGATGGGGAAGTGGTTAGAATGCAGTATTGCAGGCTGACTCTGCTCACTGCCAGGAGTTCGATCCTGATCACGTTTGATTCAGCCTTCCGAGGTCGGTAAAATGAGGATCTAGATTGTTGGGGGCAACAGGCTGACTCTGTAAAGTGCTTAGAGAGGACTGTAAAGCACTGTGAAATGATATATAAGTCTAAGTGCTAATTCTATTCTATTCTATTCTATTCTATTCTATTCTATTCTATTCTATTCTATTCTATTCTATTCTATTCTATTCTATTCTATTCTATTCTATTCTATTCTATTCTATTATTCTATTCTATTTCTATTTCTATTTCTATTTCTATTGACATAATGGCACAGTGGTTAGAATGCAGTATTACAGGCTAACTCTGCCGACTGTGAGTTCAACTCCGACTAGGAGTTCAATCCTGACCAGCTCAAGGTTGACTCAACCTTCCATCCTTCCAAGGTCGGTAAAATGAGGACCCAGATTGTTGGGGGCAACAGGCTGACTCTGTAAAGTGCTTAGAGAGAACTGTAAAGCACTGTGAAATGGTACATAAGTCTAAGTTCTGTTCTATTCTATTCTATTCTATTCTATTCTATTCTATTCTATTCTATTCCTATTCCTATTCCTATTCCTATTCCTATTCCTATTGACATAATGGCGCAGTGGTTAGAATGCAGTATTACAGGCTAACTCTGCCGACTGTGAGTTCAACTCCGACCTGGAGTTCAATCCTGACCAGCTCAAGGTTGACTCAACCTTCCATCCTTCCAAGGTCGGTAAAATGAGGACCCAGATTGTTGGGGGCAATATGCTGACTCTGCAAACTGCTAAGAAAGGGCTGTAAAAGCACTGTGAAGCGGTATATAAGTCTAAATGCTATTGTTATTGACTTTATCATGATGATGCCAGATTCACAGCCTCACAAAGAAGGTCTTTGCAAGTTTACTTGAGTGCTATCACCTCACTCCGTTTACATGGGAAGTGTCTCTTGTTTTGAAAACCGCATTATAGGATCTCCTGCTTGAGTAGGGGGCTGGACTAGAAGACCTCCACGGTCCCTTCCAGCTCTGTTCTACTCTACTCTACTCTACTCTACTCTACTCTACTCTACTCTACTCTACTCTACTCTACTCTACTCTACTCTACTCTACTCTACGATATTAAGCACCATCTTTAGTCAATATGAGTCTCCGGAAAAGGGCGGCATATAAATCGAACCAATAAAATAAAATAAATAAAATAAAACATCTTCAATCTGATATTGTGCTACCTCCTGAATAAGTTGAAAACTTTTTTAAAAAAACCATGAAAACCCTACTTTGCTTTATAGTCTGTTTTGATTGGGTCTATGTCTTCCATTCTTTGTACATACAGTATCTGTATCTTGCACTTCCCCAGTTTCTTCCACAGCCAACGGATCCACTCTCTCACTCTCTGTCAGCCGTTCCTCTTCTCCTTCAGATTCAGACTCGGACAGGGGCATGACACACATGTGCGGAAGGCCAGATGCATGCGCGGAAGTCAAACTGATGGTAGGAATATGTGGAACCCATCGCTGGTTGGACTCCAAGGTCCTTCCGGCCCTATGATTTTTTTTTTTTAATTTGATTTATATGCCACCCTTCTCTGGAGACTCAGGGCGGCTTACAATGTGCTCAGCAATAGCCTTCATCCTTTTGTATATTTATACAAAGTCAGCTTATTGCCCCCACAACTGGGTCCTCAATTTACCTACCTTAGAAAGGATGGAAGGCTGAGTCAACCTTGAGCCTTGGCGAGATTCGAACCTGCAGTAATTGCAGGCAGCTGTCTTAATAACCAGCTTAATAACAGGGTGCCTTAGACCACTGTACTACCAAGGCTCTTGATTCTCTGTTCTTTGTTCTTATCTTCTCTAATAGTGATTATCCTGGAGGAGGAGTAACTCAGAAGAGATCAAACAGTACTAATTCTCTGGCTACAACTGAAATTGTCTCCTCCATAATATTATTAATCAGATAAGAGAGAACAGCCTTACAGCAAATGTGTCTCTGAAACTATTCCCCCCACTTCTTTCCACTTTCTCTATGCAAGCATGGGCTTAATTCACAACATTCGTATCTCGCTACTCTTATTTGCTACTTGAGAATAAATGTAAGAATAGAAAAATCCGGGGATGCCTTGATCTGAAAGCAAATTAGCTTCTGTTCAGGAAGGCCCTATAATACCATCACTTTATTAACAACAGTCCTGCTGGACTGAGAATCACATTCCTGTTTGAAAGGCGTGTTTGGTGCTGCTGACAGCAGACAGAATTCTTCTACTGGAATGGAGATGACAAGTGAAACAGAAACAGTAATTAAAGGGCAGATTATACGTGCTGCTCATAAAAAATATATGAATATTATTATTAGAAAGGATACCGCCGTGCGCAAGGAAAAAGAAACACAAAGAACTTCCAAAACGTTAACTGTGAGAAATAGAATTATTCCTGTAAAGAACATGGCCTAAGTAACTCCATTTTTACGCTTCTCATGAACTAAGCTAACCCTAAGCTAATTAGCTGTGTAAGGAATTAAGAAAGGGGAAGTATGTATGACACCTTTTCTGAGAAAACAGCCATAAACTTGGTTAGTGCATTCTGGGTTGGGTCAAGCTGACCGAAGCTTATTTTAATAGTAGGAAGGAAGCTACCATGTTCCAATTAATTGTTTTGTTAAGGACATGTGGAAAAGGTATTTCCATTGGGGATTTCTAATCTGAATAAGGCAAAACTTTATGTAACGTCCTATAAACAATGATAGGAGGGGGGGTTTGGGGCGGTTTAATTTTATATATATATATATATATATATATATATATATATATATATATATGTATGTATGTATGTATGTATGTATGTATGTATGTATGTATGTAGGTAGGTAGGTAAATAGGTAGGTAGGTAGGTGGGTAGGTAGGTAGGTGGGTAGGTAGGTAGGTAGGTAGGTAGGTATGTAAGTATAGGTATAGGTATAGGTATAGGTATAGGTATAGGTATAGGTATAGGTATATAATAAATGCACCAAGACAAATTCCTTGTGTGTCCAATCATACTTGGCCAATAAAAAATTCTATTCTATTCTATTCTATTCTATTCTATTCTATTCTATTCTATTCTATTCTATTCTATTCTATTCTATTCTATTCTATTCTATTCTATTCTCTATTCCATTCCATTCCATTCCATTCCATTCCATTCCATTATTATCTCCTATTCCATTCTGTTCTGTTCCATCCCATCCCGCCCCGCCCTGTCCCGTCCCGTCCTGTCCCGTCTTTTCTCGTCCCGTCCCATCCCGTCCCATCCCATCCCATCCCATCCCATCCCATTCTATTCTTCTGTTCTATTCTAAAATATTAAGATTAACAAAAAAGAAACTACCATATTTTTCGGAGTATAAGACGCACTGGAGTATAAGACCCACCTTAGTTTTTGGGGAGGAAAATAGGGGGGGGGGGATCTGCCTACCAGGTATTAATCTGGCTAGCGTATTTATCCTGGTCAGGTTCAGCACATTAGTTCACTGGTTTTGAGCATGTGTGTGCACAGCGCATGCGCTACGCTCGCACACGCCTGGTTGGGGATAAAAAACAGCTTCTAAAGCAAAGCTGATCATCGGAGAGTGAAGCAATGAGAAAAGCAGGCCAAGCACGGAAGGTCACTTCACTCACTAGCACCTCGTTAGGGATGAAAAACAGCTTCTAAAGCGCAGCTGATCATGGAGGGAGCTCCAGTGAAGCTCGGAACGGGTAAGAGAAGGCAACAGCTGTTCCAGGTAAACATTTTGGGCACCGCACATCGCATTTTAAGCCTCCAAATGCATCACATTTTTGGGCGGCGATCAGCAGCAATCTGCTTTGGCAATCCCTGCAGCCTTGAAGGACTCTCAAACAGAGGATTTGGGGGCTGAAAATGTGATGTGTGGCACCCAAAAAACACAAGCCATTGTCGGTGGAAATCTCTGCAGACAGGAAGAGGATGCGCGGAGGCTGAAGGGTGGGGGCCAGTGGGTGGGCGGGGCTACATTTGAAGTATAAGATGCACCCAAATTTTCAGCCCCTTTTAGGGGAGGGGAGTGCATCTTATACCCTGAAAAATACGGTAAATAAAAAGGGACCAATACATAAATGAGGTGGAGGTGGGACCTTCTCCTTATCTACTGAACACTTCCATAGTAGCATGCCATCATCAGAGTGCGTGTACATATTGAGGAGATCCCTGGCAACATACACATGAGTTTACCTTTGCCTTTTCCCCACTTCTTGATCTAGCTTGCAGCTACTTCTCAGTCTAATTTGCAGCTCTTGGGTTCCTGTCAAAGTACTAACCAGACCCAACCCTGCTTAGCTTCCATATAATCATCAACATCATCCAGCTGCTGCTGCTGAATATGGATAAGCATAAATGGATTCGTGTGTCGGGAATTAGCCTTCTCTTCTTCAATTTTCTTTTTTTTTCCAATCCAACTCCAGTTATGCTAAAAAGAGAAAAAAATTGCAAAGCCATCTTCCCCAGAGTTGCTTCTCTTTGGGTATCACAATTTGTCACTCATAAAGGAACTTTCCAATTGCTCCACTCTTTTATTTAAATGAGCAAGTATTACTTGTTCTTACAGGAATCACGGAAATCAAGAGGCATTGCCTAGAATATTTCAGTCACAGATGCTGCAGAAAAGCAATCAGGAAAAGTTACACTCTGAGTTTTTATACATTTCTGGCTAGGTTTGTTCTGGAAGCTAACCTAGATGGGCCTCTCATACTGCATGGGTCTCAGATTTTTGAATTGTTTCCACGAATTACATTTGGGTTTTATCGTAATGTGAAACCACATCTAAGCTTCCCTTAGTGTTGGATGCATATTAGCTTAGTCGCATATGGATATGACTGCAGGATGCAACAGACTTCAAAAGCTTCACGGACAAACATATTTGTAACTCCTTTGTAATTTTTTACAGGTCATAGTACATTCAGACTCTGCCGCTCCCTTTCACAATTTTATCTGTACCACTTGAAGATATTACTAGCAGGTTCTCGTGCGTTGTAAATTTTGGAATAGCAAAGTATTAGGTGCAGACAGCCGATCTGTTCAATGGGTGATGAAATTAAAGTTACAAAGAAGAGGGGATATAAGGAATCCAATGTTCAGAGTTTGAAAGCTTCTCATATTTGCCAGAAAGCATGCTTGCTAAAGCTCATAATTACTTCTACAGCAATAAAACTCACTTTGATCTAGAAGCTAAGGTTATCAACGATATCTGTACAATGGGATTGGTTTATCATGGCACTATAAAACCCCATCTTTTTAAAATTCTTTTCAACTGAATACAAAAAGCCTTTATTTTTCTCGGTTGAAAATATTAGAATGCCAATCACAGTACTCATATACTCTACCCACAATTCATTACTGTGAAATGAAATTACATTTAGCCAGGCTTGTCTAATTAAATAAGCAAATGCTCCATTGAAAAACTGAAATGGAAAGCCCACAATATCACTAAGCAAACAGATTATATAAGACAACAACACTATTCTTCCCAAATACACATGAGGAGTTCAAAATGAATTTTCTAAATTTGACTGTTACAATCAGATGTCATCCAGACAAGATAACCAAGAGGGTTGCACGTCTAAAAGGGGCCTGAAGCTGTCACCAGTTTAAATACTAATAAAAATATACATAGACAGAGGCCAAGGTAATGATTTAAGAGCTGACCAGCTGCTACAATGATGTAATGCTGGGAATGAGTCAGCAAGGTTTTTGGGCTGATATCACTTTAAGAGCCTGTAATAAGAAGAGGTCCAGTTGGGGCATATCACTGTGTGTGTGTGTGTGTGTGTGTGTGTGTGTGTGTGTGTGTGTGTGTGTGTGCTTCCATACTGTAATATTTATTTGTTTGTTTGCTTGTTTGTTTGTTTGTTTGTTTGTTTGTTTGTTTATTTATTTATTTATTTATTTATTTATTTATTTATTTATTTATTTATGTCAAGTACATAGTATTAGATAATATATATATAAGTATAAGCATGAATTGAATACATAAAATGGATACAAATAGAGGGACATTACATACATACATTAGGACAGGGATGGTAGGCATACTGGTGCACTTATGCAGGCCCCTTACAGACCTCTTAGGAATGGGGTGAGGTCAACAGTAGACAGTCTAAGGTTAAAGTTTTGGGGGGTTTTGGGATGAAACCACAGAGTAAGGTAGTGTATTCCAGGGATTGACCACTCTGCTGTTGAAGTCATATTGTAATTGTAATTGTTTTTTGCTGTTTCTTTGAGGTCTGACTAAAGAATGTGTATGTACCATATTTCTCCAAAAATAAGACCCTGTCTTATATTTTTTTGAACCCTGAAATAAGCGCTTGACCTTATTGCCATGCACTCAAAAGCCCGATTGGGCTTATTATCAGGGGATGTCTTATTTTGGGGGGAAACAGGGTATATATTCTTTGTAGATAAAACCACTATTTAAATACAAACCTCTGTTCACTGTATTTGCTCCTAGGTTGTCTCACATAGTCAAACTGTTCACACTCTGACAAGGCACCGGGTAAAAAGAACTTCCCCCACCCAAATATCTTGGCTGTTGTTACTTAAAGGTCTCTTAAACCTTTACCGTACTTATAGCATCCAGAGCCCAAGAAGTTTAAGAGCTTCAGAAGATGCGCGGAAGGCTAAAGGTTTCAGCTTTTGTTGATCAACAGAAGTAGTTGTAACACTGTAGTTCATTGAAGTCTCAAGCTGGCATGGTCACCCACAAAGATTTAGAAATGTCAGGTAAACAGAAGCTACATTCTCATCGGATAAGGGTATCTCCTGTGAAATGGAGCAATGAGATAAAATGAAACTCCAGTTGGCTTGTTTGTGACTTTACTTACTTATAGCTCACATTTACAGGCTGCACAACTGATTCAGGGATGGTATATAAATAGAAACAGGTCTAAATTGCCTCTCTTTCTTTTATGGAAGCAATAAACCAGAGATTGACACTTGAGTAAAAATTCCCAAAGGTCATTTATTTCTAACTGAGCACCCGGGAGAAAAGTTTTAAGTTCTCTTTGATGGACAGCAGTGTGAACTTACAATCAATCAATCAGAATAGAGCTGGATGGGAGCTTGGAAGTCTTCTAGTCCAACCTCTGCTCAAGCTAGAGACCCTCTAGCCAGTGGTGAAATCCATTTTTTTTACTACCAGTTCTGTGGGCGTGGCTTGGTGGGTGTGGCAGAGGAAGCATACTGCAAAATCTGCATTCCCACCCCACTCCAGGGGAAGGATATTGCAACATCTCCATTCCCACCCCACTCTGGGCCAGCCAGAGGTGGTATTTGCCAGTTCTCCAAACTACTCAAAATTTCTGCTACCGGTTCTCCAGAACCTGTCAGAACCTGCTGGATTTCACCCCTGCCACTACCATTTCAGACAAGTGACTGTTCAGTCTCTTCTTAAAAACCTCCAGTGATGAAGCAGCTACAACTTTTGGAAGCAAGCTGTTTCACTGGTTAATTGTTATCTCATTATCTCCCATTTGGACTATTGCAATGCCCTCTACATGGGGCAGCCCTTGGGGTGTAGGCTCCAGCTGGTCCAGAATGCGGCTGTGTGGGTTGTTATGGGAGCTTCCCGTTACTCCCGTGTTACACCTCTCCTGCGCAAGCTGCACTGGTTACTGGTGATCCTTCGGATCCACTTCAAGGTGCTGGTACTTACCTATAAAGCCCTACATGGCATGGGCCCAAGGTATTTGCAGGACCACCTTCTGCCGGCCTCCCACCGCCCTGTGCGCTCACATAGGACAGCCCTCCTCCGGGTGCCATCGGCCAGATAATGTTGGCTGGTGACACCCAGGATGAGGGCGTTCTCTGTGGGTGCACTGACCCTCTGGAATGGATTACCCATGGGGCTCTGGATGGCCCCCGACCTCCGCTCTTTCCGCCATGACCTGAAGACATGGCTTTTCCAACAAATTTGCTGATCTGATGGCTGATTTTAATTGGGAGATTTTAAATTGATTGTTTTTAGTAGTTTATTTTTATTGTTCTTATCGTCTAATTTTGTGAGCCATCCCGAGTCCTTTGGGAGAAGAGTGGCATATAAGTATAATAAAATAAATAAATAATTGTCCTCACTATTAGGAAGTTTCTCTTTAATTGCTTCTCTCCTTGAGTAGTTTCCATCCATTCTTTCTTGTCTTGCCTTCTGGTCCTTTGGAAAATAAATTGATCACCTCCTTTTTTGTGGCAGCCCCTCAAATACTAGATTTCTGCTATCATGTCCCCCGATAGTCCTTCTTTTCTCTAGACTGGCCATACTCAATTCCTGAAACTGTTTTTCATATGTTTTATCTCCAGGCCCTTAATCATCTTCGTTGCTCTTCTTTGCACTTTCTCCAAAGTCTCAACATCTTTCTTTCTTTCTTTCTTTCTTTCTTTCTTTCTTTCTTTCTTTCTTTCTTTCTTTCTTTCTTTCTTTCTTTCTTTTTTTTTTTGTGGTGACCAAAAGCAAAACTTTACAAGGCAGGTGCCAAAACAGAAAAGGCCTCTGCAATTCTAGGTACCCATCAGATGACACTGATTTTTTGGATGGGACCTAAAAAATAACCACTCTGGACATTTGTACTGAATTAGCAGAAATGATGTGAGAAAAAATTCAGGTCCTGTGACATCATCAGTCATAACCAGGGATGAAATCCAGCAGGTTCTGACAGCTTCTGGAGAACCGGTAGCGGAAATTTTGAGCAGTTCGACAAGAGATAAGTGCAGCAATAATATCAACATTGTTTTCCGACAAAGAGCCCAAGAGCCGTTGCTGGTCTTTTAAGCCTTATGGGAGGGGCCAATCATCTCTTGGCCCTACTCCTGAGTTGTCCTCTTTGCTTTAGCTGCTCTTGCCTTCTGGCAGCTCTTCTCATGCGTGTGCTAGGAACAGGCTCCTCCTGTTCCTCTACCTCTCTGCTGTCAGCCTCTGGAGGCTCCGGAGTCCATACATCACTCCCCGATGACCCTGGCCCCATCTCTGCCTCTGACACACAGCCCTCATCCGGGCCTTCCCCAGCCTCCAAGACTGGCCCATGTTCTTCCTCAGCCTCATCGCTGTCCGACTCCACTGTGAGCTCTGCAGGCTGCTGGCGAACCACAACAGGTCCTCATTTTACCGAACTTGGAATGATGGAAGGGTAAGTCAACCTTGAGCCAGTCAGAATCAAACTGCTGGCAGTCAGCAGAGTTAGCCTGCAACACTGCATTCTAATCACTGCACCACCACAGTTCACTGCAATCTTCTGATGCAGCCTTTGCACAAAGTCACAAGTAACACCACTACCCCATAAGCCAATCCCAACCATATTTTCACAATCTTCTTGTTCTATCATCTCTATGTGGAGATGTGCACATACATGCTTTGGGCACTCGGTCCAAAAAATGTTAGCCAGCACTGGTCTACGTTATTCCTCTGCTAAAGTCCAAAGCTGCCAATGATGCCTGTTTTCGCTTGGATGCCAACTTTGCCATTGAAATCACAAAGTAAACTCTCTTTTTTTGGAATTAAAACGTCTCAGTCTCATCCCCCCCTCCCCAGTTTTTATCAACTCAGTTCAACCATGAGGTGCACGTTAGCTCATGAAATTAGGACTCTGGTTTCCTGAATTATATTTTGGAATCTCTGTAGACTTGGAGAAATTCTTCTAGCTATGAAATTATGAGCGACTTTCTTGTTCAATGAACCTTTGGCTTCAGTTGATTTTGTGATGAGCATTCCTTCATGCACATATCTTTGTGTGTGTGTCTGTGTGTCTGTGTGTCTGTGACTTGTATTTATCTTTGGTTTCTACTTACTTTATTGGACCCCAGCCAGAATCATTAACAAATGTGATTAATAGGGTAAGTAATTCTGAAGTTTTGCAGCTTCACAGAATCTTAAGAGTTGTGGAACATGGGAAGTACAATTTGGCAAAACAAAAACATCAATTTCTATATGATTAAGGAAATGTATTGTTGCTTTGCTCTTTTGAAACTTTTGATTATCTTAAAAAGTATCTTTCTCGTTTCATGGAAACTAGTTAAATTAGGCTTCCCAACATTTTACAGCATATGTTCACATGATTAACATACATAATTGCCAGAATAATCAGATGGCATGTGAAAACTCAGAAGCATTTGTTTTCGTTTGTTTATTCTGTTCAGCTCTCTTCACAATAGTTTATACACCACTGAAAAACAATGCAACATATGTGGTTCATATGAAGATTCCTTATTCACTTGTAGACACAAATATTGACTGCTTGTTTCCTTTTTTTTCTCTACAATTAACTCTCTTTAACTAGAATAGGTGCACATTTCAAATCAAGTCTATATTTATCTATTAACCAGCTTGTTGTATTGATATAAACTTAATAAGAGAACTTCCTTGGTGGTACTTTTGACTTTGTTACCAATATCCAACCGAAGGAGGAAATGATTGAAAAGGTGGCACCGATTTCTGTTTGAAAATAAAATTAATTTACCTCAGAGTATTCTTCTTCTTCTTCTTCCTCCTCCTCCTCCTCCTCCTCCTCCTCCTCCTCCTCCTCCTCCTCCTCCTCCTCCTCCTCCTCCTCCTCCTCCTCTCTCTTCTTCTTCTTCTTCTTCTTCTTCTTCTTCTTCTTCTTCTTCTTCTTCTTCTTCTTCTTCTTCTTCTTCTTCTTCTTCTTCTTCTTCTTCTTCTTCTTCTTCCCTATACAACTTCATTCTTCTTCAGATCTTATGAATTTCTGCAAATTCTTACCTTCTCTCTGTGTGTGTGTCTCAAGCATGAAGTATCAATCATTATCAAAATTGGGGGTTAGATAGCTGTAGTTCTCCATAAAACAAAACTTCTATTTTTGTATTGTCTAATGAAAATGATTTAACACTGAAATGTGAATTGTCCTTAATCACTGAGCCTCATAATTAAGAACAATTCTATGTTTTAGTTGTATATTTTACTCCTATATCTCAATAAATTATCAAAAATCCCCTTTCCTTTTCATTTGGCAAATATCATGCTATATAACAGATCCCAGGCATAACTGAAATGTCAGGGTGGCAAAAATCTGTGCATAGTAACAAGTTAATGCCCATATGGAAATGCTTTACCCATTAAACTAAATTCAGCCCACAAACCTGATGTCTAAACTCATCCTGGCCATAAACAAAGTAGCAGTATTGTTCACGTATTTGCTGTGAGACTACTAAGAACCTTTTAGCCATGTTTCTGGGTTTTCTAAGAAAGCAGAATGATTTATATGTTGACTATATGTTGACATCTATCTATCTATCTATCTATCTATCTATCTATCTATCTATCTCCATTCCAAACCCCGAATGAATGAATGAATGAATGAATGAATGAATGAATGAATGAATGAATCTCTACCATAACTTGATAATTTAGGCTACTGTTTACAGTATTCTAAATCCTCCCTCCCTCCTTTTTTCTCCTTCCTTCTCACTCCCTCACTCCTTCTCCCCCTTTCCCCTTCCTTCCTCCCTCCTTCCCTTTCTCCTCCCTTCCCTCCCTTTTTTCCTTCCTTTTTCCCTCCCTCCCTCCTTCCTTCCTTCCTTCCTCCCTTCCTTTTACTGCAATGAATCTCAAAGTGGCTTACAAACACAAACAATGCTTAAACATTAAAATGGTAACCGTCACAACTAATATAACAATGCTATAGTATTCCAAGGATCAAGTATGGCAACTATAGTATATCAGAAAGCCCTTCAATTACCATCACAGGTGCCTGGGCTAGTCTTTACCTACCAGATTTACTGTGAAATGATGGCTGATACAGTTTACTGATCTTGTAAAGTATCTGTTTCTTCTTTCTTGCACAAAACAATGTCTTCTATACTGCATTTAGCATAAAATTAATTCAGGATGTATTCTGCAGTGAAGGTGGGCTCCATCCATGTTTTTGTTTTCCAGTCACTCCTGAGTGATAAATAAGCAGTGGTTGATGAAGCCAAGCAAGTTCGCCCTTGTCCCTTTTCTTAAATATTGGTTAATGACCCATCCTTGACAAAATTTTAAATACCTTGCTAATTTGTTCATCGTATAGCTTAACTGCTGCCTGGAGTAATTGCTAAGCTGTTAATTATAGAAAGTAATAATTGGTGTTTGTTGGTCAATTGGAAATAATTTGTTTTAATTCCTTAAATTATAAATGACTCAAATGAAATTAACTTTTTTTTTATTGCAAGGGAAGTACTGATTAACTGAATCTAAGAACGGCCTCACTTGTGCATTTCACCAATAGTAGGGAAACTACAACTTCATGGAGCATATGCATCATTGTTAATAGACGGAGCCAACTGGAAATGAATGTGAGCTTAAATTAATTTGCCATTATGCAACAAAAAAAAGAGAGCTATATCATATGTAAAAACGTAGGCATCTAATCCTCATCTGAAAAGACATTAATTTGCAATTAACACATTTATAAGGCATCTTATAAAAAGGAATTAACTAGCGGTGATAATAACTGCCCTTGGTTCTTATAGAAATATTCAATAGCTTCATTTCTGTGCTAAACAATTCTTTTATATTTCTCTCCTCTTGAAGTATTTCTTTTGGGGTGGGGGTGGGTGGAATGGAGAAATATCAAAATAAAACATAATTTTGATGAAATTCATCAAAATAGAGGGATCTTGCATTAATCCCGTTAAAGGTGGCCAAGCGATGTGTAGGAATTCTTTTTATTTTTGTTTGTGTAGCCCTCAAGTAAAGGTAAAGGTAAAGGTTCTCCTCTCACATACGTGCTAGTCGTTCCCGACTCCAGGGGGCGGTGCTCATCTCCGTTTCAAAGCCAAAGAGCCAGCGCTGTCCGAAGACATCTCCATGGTCATGTGGCTGGCATGACTCAACACCAAAGGTGCACGGAACGCTGTTCCCTTCCCACCAAAGGTGGTCCCTGTTTTTCTACTTGCATTTTTTACGTGCTTTCAAACTGCTAGGTTGGCAGAAGCTGGGACAAGTCACGGGAGCTCACTCCATTATGCTGCACTAGGGATTTGAACTGCTGAACTGCTGACCTTTATATCAACAAGCTCAGTGTCTTCGCCACTGAGCCACCACGTCCATTCCATGCAGTTTGCAATAATTTCAAGTAATTTCACAGTCTTAAACCACCCCTTCCTGTGCTTCAATTTATCTCAGAGAAAAATGCCACCAGTGTGTGCTGTGTTTTAAATCTGGAAACTTCAGCAAACAGGGAGGCTCTCCAAAGCACCCGAAGGCAAAAGAAAGAAGCAATGGATGGAAACCAATCAAGGGGAGAACCAATCTAGAACTAAGGAGAAATTTCCTATCCATGAGAACAATTAATCAGTGGAACAGATTGCCTCCAGAAGTTGTGAGGGCTCCAATACTGAAAGTTTTTAAGAAGAGATTGGATAGCTATTTGTCCGGAAAGGTATAGGTTTCCTCAGGGGTGAAATCCAGCAGGTTCTGACAGGTTCTGGAGAACTGGTAGTGGAAATTTTGAGTAGTTCAGAGAACCGGCAAATGCCACCTCTGGCTGGCCCCAGAATGGGGAAGGAATGCAGATTTTGCAATATCCTTCTCCCAGGAGTGGGGTGGGAATGGAGATTTTGCAGTATACTTCCTCTGCCATCCCCACCAAACCACATCCACCAAGCCATCAAGCCACGCCCATGCCCACCAAGCCACGCCCACAGAACCGGTAGTAAAAAAAAATTGGATTTCACCACTGGGTTTCCTGCTCGAAACCCAGTGGTGGGTTCCCGAAACAGGGGGTTGGACTAGAAGACCTCCAAGGTCCCTTCTAACTCTGTTATTCTGTTCTTTTGCTTCAGCAAAACTGTGTAACAAAAACCTAATGCATCTTGGATACATTGTGTGGGAAGCCCCACCACATGGAAAAATGAAATATTTTGAGAAATATTAAAAAGAATATTATATTTCCCTAAATGAAAAATGGAGAAATATGTTTTTTTAGAGGCAAGGAGCAGCCCCCAAGTCTTCCTGCCCCCAAGCAGAAACTGAGGAGGCAGCTTTTAGATATGCAGATTTGGTAATCCATTCAAGACAGGATTAAAACCCCAATTTCTTCCAACAACTGCAATAGTGAGGCAGATGAAAAATCACCACTCAAAGAAATTCAAAAGAAGCCTCAGGACACCCTGAAAACTTTCTTACTCCTTGACATTCCATCTTGCTTTTGCAAACTGTTGCAAACTGAACAGGTTCCTACTTCCGATTTTGGAGCCCGGATCTTTATGAATGGTTCAATATTTTGCAAAATCCCTTTTAAGAAAATCCAAAGTTCAGAATAAACAGAATGTTGTGACTTAGGCCCAAGTAGTTATTACCAGACACAATCAGTCCTAAACAAACATATTTTATTAGAACAGCTGAGAATTACTTCATTCGCAGCTTAGTCAAAAATTAATTCCAAAACAAATTCTTCGTAAACAGTCCTTCAGCCTTATCACCAACCTTTGTCTTCTTTGGCACCATGCCAAAGGCTTTTCTTGGCAAACCCCCTCCCTGAAGTTCAGAAACAAGAGACACCGACAAGAAACAAATGTAGCAACGTTGCTTTCCTACAAAGAGCCCAAGAGCCATTGCTGCTCTTTGAAGCCTTATGGGGGGGGGGGCAATCATCTCCTGGCCTTACTCCCAAGTCGTCCCTTTTGCTTTAGCTGCTCTTGCCTTCTAGCAGCTCTTTGCATGCATGCACTAGGAACAGGCTCCTCCTGTTCCTCTGCCTCTCTGCTGTCTGCCTCTGGAGGCTCCGGAGTCCGCGCAACGCTCCCAGATGGCCCTGGCCCCATCTCTGCCTCTGATGCAGAGCCCTTGTCCGGGCCTTCCCCTGACTCCAGGACTGGCCCATTTCCTCCCCAGCCTCCTCACTATCCGACTCCGCTCCCAGCTTCACAGGCTGCTGGCAGACCATAACACATAAGCTGGAAATCAAGATGTTTTCCAGGTATTGTTTCATCTGTGGTCTATCAGTGAGTTTACAAAATAATATTTTGTAGAAGACAGCAAGGAATCTGTGCTAATCCTTATATTTCAGTACAGAAAATAGCAGGTAAAACCTCCCCTCAGTGAAATTGTGAGTAGATCACCAGATTCAGATTTAAGCCTGCCAGATCCAAAGTCACAAATGTACTTCTTATCTTTTCATCGGTGTCTTCATTATTGATAGATGCACCCTTAAACTGAGATGGACCTTCTCAACTTAAACGTTTTCTACTCTATTTATTTTTATTAACAACACAATTTTTAAGCTAAATTGCTTTTCATAAAATTTGACAGGAGGTTTACACCATTATTTAACATATTAACATTGAATTTAGTTTTGAACATTATCGTTTATCAGTATTTTGTCACCGATATTGTATAGCACTTATTTTAATATTTTATTATCTTTTGGGTTGCCCCATTTATCCCACTTATGCATCTGTTTCATCTTCTTTTTTCAGTATTTAATTATCCTTGCATTTTATAAATTCTGTTAATGGAGTTATATGAATCAATCGCTGTAATAAATTGATTGATTGAATCTCGCTAAGCTTGATTCGCCTCTGTTGATCTATTTTGCTCCACTCTGACTTTGAGTTTTCGTTCCTTAATATATCTACTGCCTTTTCTCTTTTTCGTCATCATTCCTCTCTCCCCCAAACTTGTAACACATCCTGTACTACTATTAAACTTGTAACACATGCTGTACAACTATTAATGGATTTCTTAAGTGGCAAAGCTCTTGTCAGTTTTGCAAAGTACAATGCTCTTTCCAACGAACTCACACCTTCTGTGCTCTTAGCGTGTCAAAATGCTTGCAGAAATAATAATAATAATAATCCTTTTTAAAAATTCAACCAGCTTTGATAGTGTGACTCTCACCTCTGTTTCTGCATATGGAGACTGCAAATATTTTGGGCAAACCAATTCCAGGAAGAAAGACAGAAATTGGAGAGAAGTTTACTTAATGGAATTCAAGGCCTCCAAAAATTTGGAGAATCATTTTCTTCTGGCAGAATCAGAGGTGGTATTCAGCCGGTTCTGACCGGTTCTGGAAAACCGGGTAGCGGAAATTTTGAGTAGTTCGGAGAACCAGCAAATACCACCTCTGGCTGGCCCCTCCACCATCTATTCGCTGCCTCCTGAGTCCCAGCTGATCGAGTTCCAGCTGATTGGCTGGTTCTTCTTTTGTTGCCCTGCACATGGAGCTGGAAAGCAGGTTACAATATCCTTCCCCTGGAGTGGGGTGGGAATGGAGATTTTGCAGTATCCTTCCCCTGCCATGCCCACCAAGCCATGCCCACAGAGCCAGTAGTAAAAAAAAAAATTAATCCCACCACTGGGCAAAATCCAAAACATTTGGGAAAAATGTAGCCAAGGTGGGACAAGACAATACCTGCAAGACCTGAATTTCCAATTTTTAGAATAGAATAGAATAGAATAGAATAGAATAGAATAGAGTAGAGTAGAGTAGAGTAGAGTAGAGTAGAGTAGAGTAGAGTAGAGTAGAGTAGAGTAGAATAGAATAGAATAGAATAGAATAGAGAGTAGAGTAGAGTAGAGTAGAGTAGAGTAGAGTAGAGTAGAATAGAATAGAATAGAATAGAATAGAATAGAATAGAATAGAATAGAATAGAATAGAATAGAATAGAATTTTTTATTGGCCAAGTGTGATTGGACACACAAGGAATTTGTCTTGGTGCATACACTCTCGGAGTACATAAAAGAAAAGATACATTCGTCAAGAATCATAAGGTACAACACTTAATGATAGTCATTGGGAAACAATCCATATAAATCTTAAGGATACCAGCAACAAGGTTACAGTCATACAGTCATAAGTGGGAGGAGATGGGTGATAGGAAGATGAGAAGATTAATAGTAATGCAGACTTATTAACTAGTTTGACAGTGTTGAGGGGATTATTTGTTTAGCAGAGTGATGGCGTTCGGGGAAAAAACTGTCCTTGTGTCCAGTTGTTCTGGTGTGCAGTGCTCTATAGCACCGTTTTGAGGGTAGGAATTGAAACAATTTATGTCCAGGATGTGAGGGGTCTGTAAATATTTTCACAGCCCTCTTTTCATGCACAATTTGACTCTGGCATTGTTTCCTATATCTCAGATATGAATATCAGGATCTATCTATCTATCTATCTATCTATCTATCTATCTATCTATCTATCATCTATCATCTACCTACTTACCTACCTACCTATCTACCTATCGTCTATCGTCTATCGTCTATTATCTATCTATCGATCGATCGATCGATCCATCCATCCATCCATCCATCCATCCATCTATCTATCTATCTATCTATCTATCTATCTATCTATCTATCTATCTATCTATCAATCATCTATCTATCTATCTATCTATCTATCATCTATCAATATCGATATAGATATTATCTCTCTGTCTCTGTTCTCTCTCTCTCTCTCTCTCTGTCTATATAGAAAGTTTATCTTATTATATTAATAAATAAAGTTATATTATAATTAATAAAATTATAATATAATTTATATTATTATACTTCTGGATTCTAAGTCAGAATGTGAATGTTTTGAAAGGATTATTTCTCACTGGCAAGATACAGCTTTAAGCAGAATTCAGGCCTGATGTTCTGTGTTGAGTTTCTTGGACCATGTTATCTGATGATAATTCACCTCTTCAGATCTTCTACCTTGTTAATTATCTACTTCATGGTTAATGTTCTTCTCGACACTTCAACAACTCCTCAGGCTTTCACAACTGGTAGTTTTCTGTTTATTGTTCATTTGCTTCACACTTAGCTTTGGGACTGGAGAGTTGTGTTGAGATCCAGGAACAAGTGAGAGATTTTAAAATGTGTATGAACGTTTTGGTTGACCTTAATTTTTTCCCCCAGATATTCTGCTCATGCATAAGCCTCATAATTCATTTGAACAGTACAATGGTATGAGTAAACTCCCCCCACACTAAATTCAAGAAAAAAAAATACAGAATAACAGAGTTGGAAGGGACCTTGAGGGTCTTCTAGTTAACCCTCTTTTCAAGTTGGAGACCTTATACTATTCCAGACAAATGGATGTCCAATCTCTTTTTTAAAGCTTCCTGTCAACACGCAAAGCTTCCCTGGCCTGCTCTCGAGTTGCCATAGGCAAGGGGGATGGGAAACTGACGAAGCAGCATGGCAGCCAAAAACAGAAGTACATTCCAGACATATCTCTCTCAAGGCTGTCTCCCAGGGTTACCCACAGCGGCCTGAGGGGAGTGATCTCTACAGCCCGTGAAATTGCTCCGTTGGTGAATGTGATTGATGACACACCCTGGGGGAAGGGGGAAAACAGGGTCATGATTGGGGGCGTAAATTACGTGGGGTCAGAGTTGGCTTCACCTGGAACGTGCTGACATGAAGCTCCTAATAAATAACCGGATTTCTTTTGAAGCTTGGCTCGAGGTTCATGATTTAATTAGGGCATCCGTTGGAACCCTGATACTTCCAGTGTTGGAGCACCCACAACTTCTGGAAGCAAGAGATTCCCCGGGACTAGTGGAATGACTTTTTGGACTAGTGTTTCTGTTGTTGGGATATAATGTCATGGGAAATTGTTTCGCATTTCTTCAGTGAAGTGAACTTTGTTTAAGTCACTGGAATCCTGTCCCCAGAAACCTTGATAAACTGTGAATAGGGAGCTGAAAACAATTTCAATGGTTTTAAACCAGGCCAAAAATGATCACCTGCAATTAAGGGATCATTAATGTGGAATCTTATGATTGGATGGTGGGACTTCATCCAAGCCTACTGAGAAGCACACATTCATGGACCTGGATAAACCAAGTACATGAGGATTTGGCAGGTCTGTATAAAGATGCAAAGCTTTGCAATTAACAACCACAGCTTTTCAAAAACTATCCAGTCAGTTTTGGGCAGCACAAGTCAATTTAATTTGTGCAAAACAGACTTTTACTACTGGGATTCTTCTCTGCAAGACTTAATTTCCCAGCAGAGTGTTAAGCCACTGATAATTTTTCTTTTATAATTAAGAATTATGTACCTAAAACCTTAAGATTTGCCAGGCACACAGGACTTCTGCCAATATAATGATTCAGAGCCACACAGGAAGTGCCCTGCAAGGGTCACTATCACTCAATGTGATTCATAAGCTATAATAAACCTGATATTATAGTAATACGTGCACATCCAGGATTTTGCGCCTCATTATCTACGGAGACCTTCTCACAAATAACATGATGCCAGAAGTCACTTTGTTAATGTTATTCAGTAGCATCCAATCAATAAATTATGGTTAGGTGCTAAATATTAATATGGAATTATTTAAGGTGATACACAATACCCATGAACATATTTATTTCATAAAAAGATAAGTAGTGTGTATATGCTACCGACCATGTCTCTGATAATTATTCAAGATCTTTTAATGTTTTGCACCAAACTCTCTCCCTCTCCCTCCCTCTCCCTCCCTCCCCCCCTCTCTCTGTGTCTGTGTCTGTCTGTTTGTCTGTCTCTCTGTCTCTCTCTCTTTCACTCTGTGTCTCTGTGTCTGTCTGTCTGTCTGTCTCTGTCTCTCTCTGTGTCTCTCTTTCTCTCTGTGTGTCTGTGTCTGTCTGTCTGTCTCTCTCTGTCTCTCTCTTTCTCTCTGTGTGACTGTGTCTGTCTGTCTGTCTCTCTCTGTCTCTCTCTGTGTCTCTCTTTCTCTCTGTGTGACTGTGTCTGTCTGTCTGTCTCTCTCTGTGTCTCTCTCTGTGTCTCTCTTTCTCTCTGTGTGACTGTGTCTGTCTCTCTCTCTCTCTGTCTCTCTCTGTGTCTCTCTTTCTCTCTGTGTGACTGTGTCTGTCTGTCTGTCTCTCTCTCTCTCTTTCTGTGTCTCTCTTTCTCTCTGTGTGTCTGTGTCTGTCTGTCTCTCTGTCTCTGTCTCTCTTTATGTCTCTCTTTCTCTCTGTGTGTCTGTTTCTGTCTGTTTGTCTGTCTGTCTGTCTCTGTCTCTTTGTGTGTCTCTCTTTCTCTCTGTGTGTCTTTGTGTGTATCCAGTCTCCATCTCGAATTCCTTGGAACAAATAGGATTTGCCTTGTGATATGTACACATGTGTAATAGAATAACAGAGTTGGAAGGGATGTTGGAGGTCTTCTAGTTAAATCTTCTGCATGAGCAGGAAACCCTATACCATTCCTGACAGACACTTCTTAATAATAATAATAACTTAATAATAATACACAGTATATCCATACAACGAAATTCACTTAACACCCAACACGCATAACAATCCCCAAACACCCCACCTACCCACCACAAATTCCCCGCCCCTAAACCACCCAAACATCCACACAACAGACCAAGTAATGCTGTCCAACAGCTCACTGATGGTGGCCCTTTAGTTCATTGTTGAGTGCAATTATAGCTCTGGGATAAAAACTAGTCAGAAAATGTGTGATCTGAGTTTGAATTGTTCTGTATCTTCTGCCAGAAGGCAACTCTTAAAAGCCTCCAGTGATAGGAAACCCACAATTTCTGAAGGCAACTTCTGTTCCACTGGTCAATTGTTCTCACTGTTAGGAAGTTTCTCCTTAATTCTAGGTTGCTTCTCTCCTTGATTGATTTCCATCCATTGTTTCTTGTCCTGCTTTCAGGTGCTTTGGAAAATAAGTTGACCCCTTCTTCTTTGTGGCAGCCGCTCAAATATTGGAATGCTGCTAGGTACCACCCGTAGCCCTTCTTTTCACTAGACAAGACAAGACCAATTCCTGCAAAAAAGTTTCATATATTTTAGCTTCCAGTTCCTAAATCATCTTTATTGCTCTTTGTTGAACTCTTTCCAGAGTCTCTACCTCTTTTTTTTTTATAATATGGTGACCCAAACTGGATGCAGTATTCCAGATGTGGTTTTATTAAGGCTTTATAAAATGGTATTCGTACTTTGTATGAATTAAAATGTGTATATTTGTGTTCCATCCTCTTAGAAAAGGATAAGAGCCTGGATAGCACAACAGACAGAGCACTGTAATTTAACACCAGCTGTCTGCAATTAAAGTAAGATTGAATCCCGCCAGGCTCAAGGTTGACTCAGCCTTCCATCCTTTCTAAGGTAGGTAAATTGAGGACCCAGTTTGTGGGGGCAATAAGCTGACTTTGTATAAATATACAAAAGTATGAAGGCTATTGCTTAACGCACTGTAAGCCGCCCTGAGTCTCTGGAGAAGGGCGGCATATAAATAAAATTAAAAATAAAAAAAGACTTAGAAACCTATCACCCTATATGTTCACAGTTGGCAGATGGAGATATCATGTCATTTGCCTGCTTGAACTAGTCATGTAAGCAGGAGGGGATCCTGACCAGATGTCCAAGTAACCACGGTGCTCTTTGTTGCTAAGATGTTCCCATTGGAGATTTACGGGCATAATCCAAGCAGAAGTCACTTTAAGTCTTTCAGATGTAGACTATGCAAATGGAGTCAGCTCTAAATCTGTCACGGGCTTCTCAACTGTTTCTGGAAACACACTGTCATACTTTTATCAAGGGGGCTACTGAAATCCCTTTGATTTAAGTACTCTTTTCATCAAATATCTTTGATGATAAGAATGTTGACTCTCGTTCTCTATTTCTGTTTCTCTCTCAAGTGTGCTTCTGTCTCTATCTTTATCTATCATCTTTCTCTCTCTCTCTCTCTCTTTCTCCCTCTGTCTCCCTCTCTTCCTTCCTCCCTCAAGCAAATGTCGCTGCCTTGGAAAATACTAAATTGAAAATGAATACAACAATAGAGAGAGAATGGAGAGGGATAGAGGAGAGGAGAGAGGATGGAGAGAGAGGGAAAGAAGAAAGGGAAAAGGCGAGGAAGAAAGAGAGGGGAAACAAGAGTAGGAGAGAAGGCTAGAAGGGAGGAAGAAGGGAGGTGTGGGGGAAAGGAAGGGGAAGTAGAGAAGGAGAAGGAGAGGAGGGAAGAAGAAAGTAGGAGAGTAGATGGAAGAAGGGAGGGAAAGGAAAGAGAGGGGGGGAGAAGAAGGATCATTGTAAAACAAGGGAGATGAAATGGTAGAAGAGCAACCCCGAATATACTTAAATTGTTTAGGATGAAGATTGTATTAGTATGAAAGTTAAAAGAAAATATGTATGTTAGATAAGATATTGTACATTTAACATATATTTATGAGAAAAATAAAAAAACTTTTACAAAAAGAAAAAAAAGCAAATGTCGCTGCAAGGAAGTTTACTGTCTCTTACTTAAAGAAAGAAAAGCAGAAAAGAATTCCAGAAAACAGAATGTAAACACACTTAAAATCATGCAGGTCAGTGGTGAGTTAGATCAGAGAAGCTACTTCCCAACTGTACTACAATCAGCGGTGGGTTTCAAAATATTTTACTACCAGTTCTGTGGGTGTGACTTGGTGGGCGTGGCTTGGCTTGGTGGGCGTGGCTTGGTGGGCATGACAGGGGAAGGATACTGTAAAATCTCCATTCCCACCCCACTCCAGGGGAAGGATATTGTAAAATCTCCATTCCCACCCCACTCCAGGGGAAGGATACTGTAAAATCTCCATTCCCACCCCACTCCAGGGGAAGGATAGTGTAAAATTTCCATTCCCACCCCAATCCAGGGGAAGGATACTGTAAAATCTCCATTCCCACCCCACTCCAGGGGAAGGATACTGTAAAATCTCCATTCCCACCCCACTCCAAGGGAAGGATACTGTAAAATCTCCATTCCCACCCCACTCCAGGGGAAGGATACTGTAAAATCTCCATTCCCACCCCACTCCAGGGGAAGGATAGTGTAAAATTTCCATTCCCACCCCAATCCAGGGGAAGGATACTGTAAAATCTCCATTCCCTCCCCAAACCAAGGGAAGGTTACTTCAAAATCCCCATTTCCTCCCGATCAGCTGGGACTTGGGAGGCAGAGAATAGATGGGGGGGGGGGAAAGCCAGTCAGAATTTTTACTACCGGTTCTCCAAACTACTCAAAATTTCTGCTACTGGTTCTCCAGAACTGATCAGAACCTCCTGAAACCCACCTCTGACTACAATGATACTTCATAAGATAACTCTTTCTTTATATTCAGTTCATCCAGAAAAAGAAAGGGGAAAAAAAGACTTTTGAGTTGCACGGTCCCTGCTTAAGGAAAAATCAATGTGCATTCAATGTATAAAAGCCATCTCACTAAAGATATCTGTGCTAAGCTTGTGAACGCACGGACAATGTTGGAAGGCGCTCTTAACTACCCTGTCACTTTCATCCTGTCATGCTGTCATACACCTGAAAATCAGATGAGGCTCCCCACTGATTGGTAAAATATTGACTGAGTTGCTTTGCTTGAGTAGCATACCCAACTGTATTTTTTTCATCCCTCTCCAGTCACAGGACTTCTGTTCTTTACTTTGCACTAACAACCAGAGTTGCTCATAACAGTTTTCCCTCGGATCGTATTTTTCATTATACTATCTGCATATCTATGTAGCTTGCCTGATGCCTTCTTCGCAAGATAAAATAGCAATAGCATATAGTCTTATATATTGCTACACAGTGCTTTACAGCCCTCTCTAAATGGTTTACAGAGTCATCATATTGCCCCCAACAATCTGGGTCCTCATTTTACTGACCTCGGAAGGATGGAAGGCTGAATCAACCTTGAGCCAGTCAGGATCGAACTCCTGGCAGCGGGCAGAGTTAGCCTGCAATTCTGTATTCTAATCACTGTGCCACCATGGCAATAGAGTAGAGTAGAGTAGAGTAGAGTAGAGTAGAGTAGAGTAGAGTAGAGTAGAGTAGAGTAGAGTAGGATAGCATAGGATAGGATAGGATAGGATAGAATAGAATAGAATAGAATAGAATAGAATAGAATAGAATAGAATAGAATAGAATAGAATAGCACTTAGACTTATATACCACTTCACAGAGCTTTATAGCCTTCTCTAAGCAGTTTACAGAGTCAGCATCTTGCCCCCAACAATCTGGGTCCTCATTTTACCAACCTTGGATGAATGAAAAGCTGAGTCAACCTTGAGCTGGTCAGGATCGAACTCCTGGCAGTCAGCAGAGTCAGTCTGCAATACTGCATTCGAAACACTGCACCACCATGGTAATTTTATTTCTGATAACTATATAAACACAACGAGACAAAATGTATGGTCTGCTACAAGTGCCCATAATGTCAGAATTATTGGCTATATATCCTGAAGTCATTGAGCCAACATAGCTATGCAAATCCGAGGCAAGTAAGAACATCCTGTCATGTGTGAAAATCCTAACATGATGCACATCTGTGGATCATATATAGAAAGAAATTCTAGACACCACAAACTCACCTTTAAATTTTCAGTCTTACTGGTGACCATCTAATGCTTTCCTGTTGAAAGAAGAGACACCACCCCTATCTAGAAACAGCTGGAAACATTAACAAATTCAGGATGTGTACTTAATTCTTAGCTGGAGAATTTAATGAAAATTAGCATACATATGGGAAAGTTCCATAAAGATGAGACTTTGCTAGGGAATACTGTGTTAAAAATACATTAAATTTAATCATAAAGTTACACGTTGGGTAAAGTTGAGTAGAAAAATACATATTAAAGAAAGCTGCATAGGAAATGATATGCATTATAGTAATGTACAATAAAAAAAACACAAGAATTAGGGAAGCATCACATAAAAGCACTACATCTCATAGAAGGCTGTGAGCAATAATCAGTTTTATTTACAGGCCCTAAAATAGATTTCTAAGAATAATTAAGGATATTAAGGATAATTAAGGATATAAAGGCTAATAATTGCAGATAATTAAGGATAACTAGAATATTGTTACATTAATGCAGGAAATATGCATTCCATTTTATTCCCTGCATTAATATAACAATATTCTAGTTAACATATTTTTGGACTATACTGAACTGTCAGCATAGTTTTTATTTCAGCCTGATTCCATAGTAGTTTAAGCATTCAATAAAAGTTACATTGATGTTCAAAAGTATGTTGGTCTTTTATCGGCATTTATTCTTAAATGAAAGACGTGTTCACTTTTCTTTAACATAGAATATATATTTTTATTCACTGGTTTGATTGAACAGTTGTATATATATCATGCCATCTCCAACTTGAATAAAAAGAAATAAAAAGCCCACATACATTACATAATCAAAATGCACAATTAGAAGCTCTTCACTGCTCTCACAAAAATAGTACCATTTAAACTTATTTAAAAAAATACTTACTTATAGGCATTACTATAGATATACTGAGCTTGTGAGCTGGAGGGGGTGAGCTCCCGTTCCTTGCTCTAACTCCTGCCCACCTAGCAGTTCGAAAGCATGGAAATGCAAGTAGATAAAAAGGCACCACTTTGGTGGGAAGGTAACAGTGGTCTGTGCGCCGAGGCATACAGCATAGTCATGCTGGCCACATGACTACAGAAACGGTGTTCCCACCGGCCAAGAAACAGAGATGAGCAGCGCCCCCCTACAGTCACACATGACTGGACAGGGGAAACATTTGTTTGTTTGTTTATTTATTATCCTTTGATTCTTGTATCATTCTGCTTTAGGAAGTCAGTTTCTAGTACTGTATATAAGCTACTTCTTATCTTTATTTTTCCCCATGTTTCCTGCCCTGACTTTATCCTGTGAGGTTGTTTTTTTTGTACCGATACTCTTTTTTTCCCAAAAAGAGCCCAATAAGCATACACTGAAAGACACAAAAAGAACATGCTTTTTTTAAATAAATAAATAAATCCTAATTATAGCACGGAAGACATGTGCCCATATCACTGTCCAGCGAATTATCACTGCAAATGTTTATAAATAATAATAGTGAGCATGAAAGTGTAATTCTCTGAGATCTAACAAAATAGGTTAATTTTACAGCGATGCTAAATCACACATTTTCCTACAGCGGTCCGTACAGTATTGCGTGATCCATCTTCGAGCCGCTGTTAACAAAAATAATATTGACGATAAAATGAGACGTTCCACTTTCTTTGAAAAAATACAGGTGAATAAGGTTAGGATTCACTGTTAATTAGCAGGCTGCCAGGCGTTGACTACTGCATAAGCCATCATTCCAAGAGAATTTGATCTGCAGAAATCATGTATTAGGGCCAAAACCATCACAATAACCTGCCTTAATTGCTTGACATCAACAACAATAATTCTGAACTTCTTTATGTATTTATAGAGACAAATGACAGATTTTTAAAGGAAATTGTCTTTTAAAGTTGAGCTTGCAGAATCCTATGGATATATTCACATGATCACTACATTTTGGCTTTAGCTCAGTTCAGTGTTTGATCATAATCGAAATGGGACACGTCGCTGTGGCCAACTCACCGTGGCCAACTCGCTGCGGAATGATGTAATAATTCAATTTAATTATTTAAAATACATTGTAAAATATATATTAATTTTTGTCATTCACATTTCATTTTGTCCCTCCTTTTTCATCTGTTCTTTCCACCATTTCTTTGATATTAGTGTAACTCTTGTCTCATGGGGAGTTGGCTGTGGTAAGTTGTCCCACAACAAGTTGGCCATGGCAAGTTGGCCGTTGAAAATTGTCATTGGCCTGATCATGATTAATCCATTAACAAAACCTTATGTCTCTGGTTTGGGTATTACTTCGTGTGAGAAGAAGAGAAGACACTGGAAAAGCAAAAAAGCAAAGTTTGAAGATCGTCCTGACAGGGGTGAAATCTACCTTACTTGGAGGGTGAAACCTTCCTTACAAGTTCAGAAGTACACACACCGCGTGCTTCCTGGTTAAAACCAGGAAGTAACGACACCCAGGTGGGTGGGCGGAGCTATCGCTACCAGATTGCCGAACCAGCAGCCACGATTGGTACCGGATCGCTCAATCCGGTCCGAACTGGGAGCAGTTCACCCTTTCGTCCTGAGGGATACAGTAGTGGCCAAAATTGTGGAAATCTTTTGGGGAAAGTGTATTTTTGAGATTTGATGGAAAATAACACCACTTTTTTTTTTTTTTTTTTTTGAGTTTCAAGATAATCCTATTCCACTGCTGGAATGGCCTGGGAAGAGCCCAGACCTTCGCCCAATTGAAAATCTATGGAGCCGACTAAAGAAACTGGTTAGTCAGAAGCGACCCAACAATAAAACCCAGTTAATAGAAGCAGTCCTTCAATCTTGGTTTCACATTATTATAACAGCTGCAGAACTAAAAGACTTGGTTCACTCCATGGGAAGATGTTGTAAGGCCGTAATTCATGCTAAAGGTTACCCACCAGTGGTGAAATCCAAATTTTTTTACTACCAGTTCTGGGGGCATGCCTTTGTGGGCATGGCAGGGGAAGGATACTGCAAAATCTCCATTCCCACCCCATTCTGGGACCAGCCAGAGGTGGTATTTGCCAGTTCTCCAAACTACTCAAAATTTCCGCTACCGGTTCTCCAGAACCTGTCAGAACCTGCTGGATTTCACCCCTGTTACCCACCTAAGGATTAACTGACATGGTGATCATTTTTGTATATCGCGTTTTTTCTACATATTTCACTTTTCTTCTTTCTACTGTAACTGCTATTCTAATAGCAAATCCTTCCCAAAAGTTATTGCATTACATTCTTGATTAAATTATCTTTCCATTGATATATCATTTTATGGTACTATTCTAAAAAAAAATAAAGTGGTGTTATTAGCTAGTTTTAGAAAATACACTTTTCCCAAAAGGTTTCCACAATTTTGGCCACGACTGTACATCAGGGAGATCCTTGAGATGTCGCTATATAGCAAGTTATTGGTTAAATTGTAAAGACTTCTCCTTGATGACCATAGGAATCCAATGGAAAGCCTTACATTTAAAACCAAGATTATTATTATCTACATGACAGATAATGATGGCTCGATCTGTATGAATAGCCATTTTCTAACATTGCCAGGACTTCGCAAACTTTTGAAAATTGTAGCTGCCCAGATAATTACATTAGGCTTGATTCAATTTTTGGAATACAGAATAAATTGGTTATGTTCATATTCTAAAGCTAATTTGTATTTCAAAACTTTAATATTTGCATTCGCCCAAATTTTGCAATTCGCTCTTCCAAAGAAGAAAATGATGTGTACAGAAATACGTATATTAGTGACAAAGTAAGCACAGGGATATTTGTATTGGTTGAAATATTATATCAAAACATGCATTGTGCAAGTTGCTGCAAAAAAAGTCAATATTCCGAGTTGTACAGGCAGAAATGTATATATTTAGAGAAGCATAATTTTCTTGTCGTAATTTGAAAAGCAGACTTCTGCAATTGTGGAGAATGAACAGAAAATGGGAAAAATTGAGCTTCTCTTACATGCCATCGGGATTGACAAAAATCACCATCAGTTATGTTCCATTTACTTGGAACAACTTAATCCTGAAACAATACTATAATATAAAACCTTCCATTCCCCACCATTAAGTCAGAACTGATGAAGCTTCTTGGATGAGAAGCGAAACCTCTTCAAAGAAAAACAAGGAAGTACAGTTGCCACCTGAAAAAAGCACCTTTGGGACAACCATGACCTGGATGACTGAGAATCGCTACAGACTTTTAGCTATACAATTTGGGATGAGCACCCTCTGAATGGTGTGGGAATAGGAATGGATTTCCAGAGAAAAAAATTGCAGACTACAGGAACCATTTGCACCACTCAAGTGACCCTGAGGACACAGATAAACCTCCAAGTCAGGTGTGTCAAACTCAAGCCCTGCAGGCCGTATCTGGCCTGTGGGATGCTTAAATCTGACCCACAGGGCTGGCCTGAAAATATAAAAGGGACTGGCCTGTGGTGTTTCTGCTGGGCAAAATGGGCCACAGGGAGGGGCATGTGCAGCCCCCCCCACTCCATGGCCTGTTTTCAGCCTGGAGAGTGCTGCAGAAGGCCATGGAGGCCGAAAATGCGTGCACCCATTGCCCCCCATTTTGGCCAGCAAACTGCTGCAGGAGACGTCCATTCCGTATCCCCCCTCCTCCCTGCTCGCTTGACACTTGTAAAATCTCACATTTTTTCCAGTCTGGTTCCCATTAAGGTGTGATTTTCTGATCTGTTGTGCTACGGTGAAAATCTTTACAGATTTTTTTGTTTGTTTGTTTGTTTGTTTGTCTTTGTACGGGATCCATAATTTCCAATCAGGAGTTCTTTCTAGAATTACTGTGGTTCTGCTGTTACAAAGAGTATTCCTGCCTACTACAGTACATGACAAGTTATGATGAATGTATTTTATGATGATTTGTTGCTTGTATGTACACTGAGAGTTTATGCACCAGGGACAAATTCCTTGTGCATCCAATCACACTTGGCAAATAAATGATTCTTCTCTTCTCTTCTCTTCTCTTCTCTTCTCTTCTCTTCTCTTCTCTTCTCTTCTCTTCTCTTCTCTTCTCTTCTCTTCTCTTCCCTTCCCTTCCCTTCCCTTCCCTTCCCTTCTCCTCTCCTCTCCTCTCCTCTCCTCTCCTCTCCTCTTCTCTTCTCTTCCTTTGTTTGTTTGTTTGTTTGTTTGTTTGTTTGTTCAATTTATATGCCACCCTTCTCCGGAGACTCAGAGTGGCTTACAATGCGTTAAGCAATAGCCTTCATACTTTTGTATATACCTGCTTAATAGGGCTTTCGCCCCCCCCCCCAGCGGTGTTCTTTTTTATACAAAGTCAGCTTATTGCCCCCACAATCCGGGTCCTCGTTTTACCTACCTCGAAAGGATGGAAGGCTGAGTCAATCTTGAGCCTGGTGAGATTTGAACTTGCAGTAATTGCAGGCAGCTGGTGCTACTTTAACAGTACTTTAGTCTGCTGTGCCACCAAGGCTCTCTTCTCTCCTCTCCTCTCCTCTCCTCTCCTCTCCTCTCCTCTCCTCTTCCCTTCCCTCTCTTCTCCTCTTCCGTCTCCTCTCCCATTTTCTCCTCTCCTCTCCTCTCCTCTCCTCTCCTCTCCTCTCCTCTCCTCTCCTCTCTTCTCATCCCAACTGTCAGAGTTTTGTTGCAGCACACACAATCAGACAATTCAGCAGGATTCAAAACTTCTCTATATACATAATAACACATAAGGCATATATATAATACCCATGCTGGTTTTTCCAACGTGGTAGAGAGGAGCGATTGTAAGTAGGTACAAACACAGGCTGGGGACAGCAGAAACAAGACTTCTATATACAGAACTGTTGAGCTGAGCCACGCCCAGGCTCCTAGCTGTCTGAACCACCAAAAGGCCCCCATTGGCTGACCTTGTTGCTATGCCTATTCCAATTCATGAACTCTCTCACACACTGACACCATCCCATCCCATCCCATCCCATCCTACATCAGTTTTAAATTGAAAACCTTTTCACTTATATTCACTGCGGTGATCATTATTTATTTGTGGGTGGGGTGAGTTCCACTGGCAAAAAAGAAGGCAAGAAAAAAGTATTTCTCTTTTTGAGTGGCAAGTTTCAGAAGACTAATGTAAACATGAATTCTGCTTTTTCTGAAATCTTAAATGACATTCTGGCTGCTCCTGAATTCTATCCCAGCTCTCAGCTGCAGTCTGTTTCAGAGCTGTTCAAATGTCATTTTTATCTGCCTTGAGAGATGCTGTTTGAGCTGAGCGAAAGTGATATTTTTTGCCCTGTATGCAGCAAGGTAAAATACTATTAATAATGCATCAGCTATCAAAGATGAAACCTAACAGATAGCATTTTATTGGAGAGTACTTCCTCGCCATCCAGCATTGTTGGTCAAGATGCAAATTCAACTCAAACTTAATAA
>NW_027256884.1:4289655-4314655 GCF_029215685.1 Pituophis catenifer annectens
GATGGAGGGAAGGAGGAATGGAGGGAAGGAGGGAGGGAGGGAGGGAGGGAAGGAGAGAGAGAGGTAGGTAGAGATAGATAGATAGATAGATAGATAGATAGATAGATAGATAGATAGATAGATGTAGGTAGGTAGGTTGGTAGATGAAAGATAGATAGATAGATAGATAGATAGATAGATAGATAGATAGATAGATAGATAGATAGATAGATAGATAGATAGATATGGTTTGAGCCTAACTATGTTGTCCAGGCAATATAAGTGTACTGTAACTTTAAGCTGTAACTGTATTATGTGGCTTTAATGCTGAGTCATGCTGTAATCACATAATTACTGGTTGTGAGAATATTTAAGCAAAGCTTCTGTAACGTGTTCAGTTGCTGCTATGATCTGCTGTTGATGAGGAAGCTGCTATGTTATGCTGCCGTTGTGTATGAAGATAATGAGATGATGAAGCTGTGATGATAAGCTACCATTGAGAGGAGTTGCTATCTGCTAATCATTGTTTGATGGATCTGCAACCATCGTGGTTTGTGAACCAGAGTGAGTTTGTTATTCTAACCAACTACTGTTTGTTGGGTAAGAAGATTCTGTAACTACTGGACTGATTTACTGGCAAAGACTTGGAATTTGTTTAAAGACTATGAGACTGTTTTTCTACTATAAAGTAAGCTTTTAATAAACCAGTTTGCATATCTCTTATTCATTGCTCTCAGCAATGTTTCTCTGTGCAATCTACTCTGCTGGTTGGTAACACAACAACAATAACCTTAACAAGATAGATAGATAGATGATAGATAGATAGATAGATAGATAGATAGATAGATAGATAGATAGATAGATAGATAAACAAACCATCATCACCAACTACATCCTTTTAATTTAGAACTATCAAAACTTATAATCAAGGCTATAGTTTACAAAGATCTGCATAATTAAATTAAAAGTCATATTCCTCTCTAGCCAAGTTAAATAAATCTGACTGAGAAAAGGGTGCTTTGGGGCTATAATTATCTTCAAGAATTTGGATGGCAAACTATTGGAATGGAATCTAAACTTTTCCCCTTCAAACATATAAGTGTCTCTCAGAACGTTTCCCATTTAATCACCAGTATAATTACATTGAAATTTGATGAAAGTTGAATCGATAACATATCTATTATTACGTAGCTGCAGGAGTTACAGATTAGACACTTTACAGGGAAAGAAGAAGAAGAAGAAGAAGAGTGTCAGCTGAATGCATTCCACTTTTAAACCTCTGATTACCGGAACAATACAAAACAGCATTTTGAAGTTGAAGAAGTGAAGAGAAGGAAGTTATATAATGGACCTCGTGAAGGTTTTCATTTCCCATTAAAAAAATTGTTTCCTAAACTGAAATTTGAACAGGAGCATTAAGAGGGGACAAGGGGTGTAGAGTAAAGGAGCCTGGATAGCTCTGCAGACTAAAAGCACTGCAATTTAACACCAGCTGTCTGCAATTAAAGTAAGTTCGAATCTCGCCAAGGCTCAAGGTTGACTCAGCCTTCCATCCTTTCTAAGGTAGGTAAATTGAGGACCCAGTTTGTGGGGGCAATAAGCTGACTTTGTATAAATATACAAAAGTATGAAGGCTATTGCTTAACACACTGTAAGCCACCCTGAGTCTCCGGAGAAGGGCGACATATAAATCAAATTAAAATAAATAAATAAATAAATAAATAAATAAATAAATAAATAAATAAACAAATAAAGGAGAATATTTGTATTTCAGGGTGCAACAGTGGAGTCCTTGATGCACTCTGAGCTTGCTTGTTTTCTTGTGGACCTTTCATGACGCAACTACTGTGTTTCCCTGAAAATAAGACCCTGTCTTATATTGTTTTGAACCCCGAAATAAGCGCTTGGCCTTATTTTCAGGGAGGTCTTATTATTTTGGGGTGCGTGCAGCAAGATGGGGCTCCACTTGCCATCTTACCTGATTCCCAGCTCTGTGTTTAAATATTTTTGGGGAGGGCTTATTTTCAGGGGGAGGCTTATTTTAGCGCATGCACTCAAAAGCCCAATTGGGCTTATTATCAGGGGATGTCTTATTTTTGGGCAAACAGGGTAGGTAAAAACATAAATCCACTGGTTATTTATCAGGGGTGAAATCCAGCAGGTTCTGACAGGTTCTGAAGAACAGGTAGCAGGAATTTTGAGTAGTTTGGACCACCGACAAATACTACCTCTGGCTGGCCCCAGAGTGGGGAGGGAATGCAGATTTTGCAATATCCTTCCCCCAGGAGTGGGGAAGGAATGGGGATTTTGCAGTATCCTTCCCCTGGAGTTGGATAGGAATGGAGATTTTGCAGTATCTTTACCCTGCCACGCCCACCAAGCCACACTACACCCAACAAGCCACGCCCACAGAACCGGTAGTAGAAAAATTTGGATTTCACCACTGTTATTTCTCATTACCTACTTGGATAATGAAATGTCTGCAAGAAAACCACCAAGCTTAGAGAGCATCAGGGACTCCACATAGAGGTGGTATTCAGCCGGTTCATACCGGTTCGGGTGAATCGGTAGTGGAGATCACGGGTGGGACTGTCCACCTGCCCCGGCCCTATGCTGGCCTATTAAGGTATGGTTCTGAGGCCAGGCATATGCGCATGTGAGCAAAATATTCGGCCAAAATATTTAATAATTTTAAGAATTATTAAAATTATTATTTTAATAATTATTATTAATTATTATTAATAATTATAATTATTAATAATTATTTAATAAATATTTAATAATTTTAAGGGACTTTTAATGTTTGTATTATCTGTATTTTATCTCGGCTGTTCACCGCCCTGAGTCCTCCGGGAGTAGGGCGGTATAGAAATTTGATAAATAAATAAATAAATAAATAAATAAATAAATAAATAAATAAATAAATAAATAAATAAATAAATAAATAAATAAAATGCACAGACAGCTGGGTGCGTGCATGGAAGGTGCGCATGGGCGCAAAGCAAGCTCATGTGAGCATGGCGAACCGGTAGCAACAAAATGTAAAACCCACGGCTAAAAATCCACAGTTTTTTTTTAAAAAAATGATGACCAGCTTATTTTTTATTTTTCTAATTCGCTCTGTGGATGGCCATGAATTTCAGATAAGGTTTTAATTGTCATTGCTTCAGATACTTAATTACCTTGGCTTTCTCAGGCGATTACCTGTTCCAAAGCTTAATTTGTTTTGCTAAATGATCAAAAGATTACATTGCTTATTTATTTATTTATTTAGCAAATATATATGGCTGCACATTTCATGCCAAGTGACTGTGTAATGAACACATTTAAAAAAAAAATAAGTGTTGAGAGTTTGGAAAAAGTGCAGAGAAGAGCAACTAAGGTGTTTGAAAGGCCTGGAGACTAAAACATACGAAGAACGGTTGCAGAAATTGAATATGGCTAGTCTAGAGAAAAGGAGGACTAGGGGTGATATATATATATATATATATATATTAATTTGATTTATATGCCGCCCTTCTCCGAAGACTCAGGGCGGCTTACAATGTGCTCAGCAATAGCCTTCATCCTTTTTGTATATTTATACAAAGTCAGCTTATTGCCCCCACAACTGGGTCCTCATTTCACCTACCTTAGAAAGGATGGAAGGCTGAGTCAACCTTGAGCCTTGGCGAGATTCGAACCCTGCAGTAATTGCAGGCAGCTGGTCTTAATAAGCTTAATAACAGGGTGCCTTAAACCCCTGTACTACTAAGGCAGTATTCCAGTATTTGTGGGGCTGCCACAAAGAAGAGAGGGGTCAACTTATTTTCCAAAGCACCAGAAGGCAAGACAAGAAACTATGGATGGAAACTAATCAAGGAGAGAAGCAACCTGGAATTAAGAAAACCATGAAAACAGTTAGCCAGTGGAACTTCTTGCCTTCAGAAGTTGTGGGTGCTTCATCACTGGAGTTTCTTAAGAAAAGACTGGTCTGAAATGGTATTGGATATCCTGCTTGAGCAGATTTCCACAGTCCCTTCCAGCTCTATTCTTGATTGATTGATTGATTGATTGATTGATTGATTGATTGATTTAGAAGACAGGACCCACCCCTGAAATATGGAAGCATCTAAATAAATGCATCAGCAAAAATAGCCCCTCATTTGTAGACAATAATTGCCTTGTTTTTGCAAGCAGTATGGAATGCTAATAGGTTACAGTCACAGGCAATTATCATTGGGATCTGGAAATCCATTTTGGTCCAAATGGCAAAACACAAACAAACCCCAAAGAAATAAAAGACAAAATCAATTGAAATTACAAAGAAAGAAAGAAAGAAAAAAAAAAACAATGCCCAGAAATCTCTGGATTCATTGCCGAATGTTATTTCCCGTCGTTCCCTTATGTATTACTGTATCATGGAAACCAAGAAAAACTATCAAGAAGTATTTGCTGCATTGCTAATTAATTACAATGGGATTTCATTTGAAAGTCCAAACTGATTCACGCTTATTTGTATGTGATTGTTATAGAGAGCCAAACAAAAGCAATCTTTCGTTTGTTTTTTTTTTTTTTTAAAGTGATATGAATGTCTTTCAGAGCTGTGGGGAATCTCCGTTTCTCAAATGCTGGCACGGGAAGAAGTTTAATTAGTCTATTAATTTCAGAATTGTGAGTTTCTATTTTCAGCTGATAAAATTAGGTAGGGGAGATCTGCTAGATCAGTGATGGCGAACCTTTTCGGCACCGAATGCCCAAACCGGAATGTGCATGCATGTGCGTGTGCCAGAGAGCGGGACACCCAAAGACCAGCTGGGTGGTGCACGCATGCCTGTTTTCAGCCCACTTTTGGGCCATTTATAGGCTGTTTTGGGCCATTTTTGGCCTGAAAAACAGCCCAAAACCAGCGCAAAAAAACAGCCTGTTTTTGGCCATGTTCAGGCTATTGTTTGGGCTGTTTGGGGGCTGAAAAACAGCCCAGAAAATGGCATCTGCATGCCGGAAATCAGAATAGCAGCTGGTGATGGCATGCGTGCCCACAGAGATGGCTCTACATGCCATCTCTGGCACGCATGCCATAGATTCGCCATCATGGTGCTAGATGAAAAAAGATAAAATCTGACCCTCTCTACATGGGGGTTCCCTTGAGGAGCACCTGGAGGCTCCAACTGGTGCAGAGTGCGGCCGCGCGGGTGGTTGTGGGAGCAACATGGCACTCCCGTATGACACCTCTCCTGCGCGAGCTGCACTGGCTCCCGGTGGTATTCTGGGTGCGCTTCAAGGTTTTGGTCACCACCTTTAGAGCGCTCCATGGCTTAGGACCTGGTTATTTACGGGACTGCCTACTACCACAAGCAGCCTCCCACTGGCTGGTACGCTCTCATAGAAAGGGGCTCCTCTGGGTGCCGTCAGCTAAACAATGTCGACTGGCGGCCCCCAGGGGGAGGGCCTTCTCTGTGGGGGCACCCACTATCTGGAACGAGCTCCCCCCAGAGATACGGAGGATCCCAGATCTGCGCACTTTCCGCCGTGCTCTTAAGACCCTCCTATTCCAGCAAGCCGGCCTGGCCTAATTTTCTCCCCTGTTTTAAAATTCTTTTAAATCAAAATTTTAATCTGTTTTAAATTATTGGGATTTTTTTAATTGTCTCGGGCTAAATTATTTAATCTGGTTTTAATTATGTCTTTTAACTTTTGTATCTATGTATTTTATTTTGTGCCTGTTCACTACCCTGAGTCCTTCGGGAGTAGGGCGGTATACAAATCTAATAAAACATAAAACAATAAAACAAAAACCATAATTTACAGTAGGCCTAGGATTTACAAACCTGAGTTTCGAAAACCAGAAAGAAAAAAAGAAAAAAAAAACTGGTTTGGAGGGACATAAAAATACAATCATTTGTTAATTATGATTATTGACGATATGTTTGTTGTTCTTTAATTTATTATTGTTGTTCTGTGTACTATCAAGGAATGGGTGGGAACACATGGTAGGCAGGGGTGGGTTTCGCATACTGTTGCCACCAGTTCGCCATGTGCATGCACACTCACTTCACTTGCACACGCGTGCCTTCTGTGTATGTGCCCAGCCTTCTGTACCCTCTCTGCACACATGCACACTTTCCACGCATGCGCCCACCTCGAAAACGTAGTGTCAAGCTACGTTTTATTTGTTATCTCCAAATAAATGAATTTCCAAACGCCCAATCTTTGAGGAAATTTTTCTCTTTATTGAGCATAACGAACTGACCCTGTCTCAATGCGCAGTTAGCTCTGAACTTTGGCCCCCAAAAACCTCTCTTTCCGGTTCCCAATTCTCTGTGTCTCATTGGCCATCTTCCAAGCCACTCTTGTCATCCCATCTCCGTCAGTTCACAGGAATGTCCCCCCTCCCATCCCATCTCCGTGGAGACAGTTCTTCAGGGGAATTAAGTAGGTGAAAGTTCAAGCCTCTCCTCTCCTTCCTTATGGCAGCTTGGAAGCTGACACGTAGCTAAATAGGACAGCATTATGTCTGGGCAGGTGGGCGGGCCCACGCCGCTACCAGTTCATCTGAACCATTCCGAACTGGATGAATGCCACCTCTGATAGCGGGCTTTGGTGTCAGGTTCCAAAATAATGTCATGAGAATTAACAGGAATTGCTGTACTGTATTAAAAAAGCTTTGCGGTGGTGCAAGATTTAACTTCTAACCTTTAGCAATTAAGCATGGAGATTTCAGATTGACTTAAATGGACAACGAATTGAGAAATGGACAACGACTGTACCTTCTTTCACATGTGGTGGTCCTGTCCCGAAGCGAAGAGGTAATGGAGAAAAATTCAAAATTGGCTACAAGAATCAACTAATGAAACAATTGAATTGATACCTGAAACATTTCTCCTAGGAATACTAAGGGCCAAATACAATAAAAAAAGAAAATTTTTATTTATACATATACTCACCGCAGCGAGAAGAACATACGCCCAATATTGGAAAGGAAAGGATACACCACCAGAGGAACATATTATCCAGAAAGTTTTAGAATGTGCTGAAATGAAAAAATTGACGTTAAAACTAAACAAAAAAGAGGACTCAGAATATTATACAGTGTGGGATTATTATTATTATTATTATTATTATTATTATTATTATTATTATTATTATTATTTAATTAAACTTTTATACCGCCCTTCTCCTGAACAACATATACCCACAAAATTTAAAATTTTAAAATTTGGCCCTTATATTAAAAACTACAAAACTGCAAACACCCAATTAAAATTCATTTTATAAGCCAGCCCAGCCTGTCAAAACAGAAGAGTCTTAAGGGCACGGCGAAAGGTACGTAGGTCGGGGATCATGCAGCTCTCCGGGGGCAGTTCATTCTAGAGGGCAGGTGCCCCCACAGAGAAGGCTCTGCCCCTGGGTGTCGCCAGTCGACATTGTTTGGCTGATGGCACCCTGAGGAGTCCCTCTCTGTGGGAGCGTATTGGCCGGTGGGAGGCTAACGGTGGCAGAAGGCGATCTCGTACATACCCAAGGATGATTGGTACAGGTGAATTGATAACCAAATAAAGAATAGATGAAAGTTAATATAAATCTTAAGATATACATAGGAATTTGGAATTATGAAACATAAGGGAAGAATCAATCTAAACTCTGTAGAAAAAGTAACACTGTCTGATTGATTATTGTATTGTATTATAATAAATTTCAATATTTTTTTAAAAAAAGAGAGAAAATTAAATTTGTCAATTAAATTTAAACTCAAATTGGAGTAACTGAATAATATTAAATAAAGAGATGTTAATAACAAATATAAATGTGTAGATAAGAACAATGAATATTATAATGCATGTATATATATATACAGTATATACGTTGGAGTAATGTGATTATTCTACTATTGAGAAGTAAATAGAAATAATAGAATAGAGAACTACAAAAGCAAAATATGTAAGTCGATACGGAATGCTGTAAGATTACCATTGACGGTATGTAATGTTCAATGCATTATGTCTTGGCGTGTTTTGTTTCTATATATGTGTGATTGGTTTTTGTGTTGTTTTTAAAGGCAACCTGTTTAATACAAATTATTTTTTTTAAAAAAATAAATAAATAAATTTAAACTGACAATTAGAACAATGCATCACTATTGAACGACTTGCCTCCAGAAATTGTGGATGATCCATCACTGAAGGTTTTTAAGAAGAGATTGGACAACCGTTTGTCTGAAGTGGTGTAGGGTTTCCTGCTTGAGCAGGGGGTTGGAGTAGAAGACCTCCAAGGTCCCTTCCAACTGTGATTCTGTTAAAAATGGCCAATCCTGGTTGTGATAATGAAGCTAGGCAGAGGTGGTATTCAGACGGTTTGAACTGGTTTGCCCGAACCGGTAGCGGAAATCGCGGTTGGGCCTGCCCACCTGCCCTGGCTCTATGCCATCCTATTTAGGCACATTTTTGAGGCCGGGCACCTGCGCAGAAGCAGCAGGTGTGAGCAAAGAGTATGCACGGAGGGCTGGGTGCATGTGCGGAAGGCAGGCACACATATGAACCAGGCACACACATGCACCGGTAGTAACATAATCCGAAACCCACCACTGAAGCTAGGTATCAAAATCTAGATGAAGGCTAAAAAGAGCAAGTATTGCTTTCTGTATATTCATTTCTCTGATCTAATCCTTGTTTCTATCCTTTGTTCCTTTTACTGGATTGTTCTCTTCTTCCAGGAAGAAACAAAGAAATATGTAGGATTCGGCAGAAAGAGCCAAATTGTTCATCCTCATGACTGACCTCTTTACTTATCTCCAACAAATGGAATTCATTTCGCTTTCAGTCATCAAGACAGTATCTGTCATTTCTTCACCCAAGCAGAATAATAATAAAATTCCTTTTAATATTTCTAGGCTGAGTCTTTAATCTTCTCTCTCTATGTGTGTTTCTGTCTCTGTCTCTGTCTGTCTGTCTCTGTCTCTCTCGTTCCCTAGCTTTCTCTCACTGTTTATATTTTTAGCTATCAGCCTAGCTCCCTAGATCTCTCTCTCTCTGTCTCAATGTCTCTCTCTCTCTTTTATCTATCATCTCTCTCTCTGTCTCTTTTCATGGACAATTTGACTCTGGCATCGTTCCCTATATCTCAGATATGAATATCAGTATGTATGTATGTATGTATGTATGTATGTATGTATGTATGTATCTCTCTATCTCTCTATCATCTATCTATCTATCTATCTATCTATCTATCTATCTATCTATCTATCTATCTATCTATCTTCTCAACTCACTCTCATTGTCTCTCTCTCTCTGTCTCTCTTTATCTCTCTCTCTTTATCTCTCTCTCTCTTTCTGTCTCTCTATCTCCCTAGCTCTCGCTCACTGTTTCTCTATCTTTTAACTATCTGTCCAGCTCCCTAGATCTCTGTGTGTGTCTCACTGTCTCTCTCTCTCTTTTATCTATCATCTCTCTCTCTGTCTATATTTATCTCTATCTATCTATCTATCTATCATCTATCTATCTATCTATCTGTCTGTCTTCTCCTTAACTCACTCTCACAATCTCTCTCGCTCTGTCTCTCTTTATCTCTTTCTCTCTTTCTCTCTTTCTATCTGTCTCTCTTTCTCCCTAGTTCTCGCTTACTGTTTCTCTATCTTTTTAGCAGATAGCTAAAAAGATAGAGTCTTGCTCCCTAGATCTCTCTCTCTCTCTCTCTCTCTCTCCCTCCCTCCCTCCCTCCCTCCCTCTCTCTCTCTCTCTCTCTCTCTCTCTCTCTCTCTCTCTCTCTCTCTCTCTCTCTCTCTCTCCTCCTCCCAGCTTAAATAACTTGTTTGTTTTCAGGCAGGTGCATTGCTGGCACAGATTCCTGAGCTCAGATACACTTGAGCAAACATCTCTAGATGACCAGTTTACCCTTCTACAGGAGGAAATCAGCTGCCAAATGCCCCTCTTCTGTGACAGCTTGTCCTTCTTTTCACCTTGTCAGCGAGCCAAGCTTGTACACTGTTGGAGCACAGGTAAGCATCTGCTTCCCTAAATGTTGCCAACATCATTCCATTATCAGCTACCTGGGGTACTTCAAAGAAAGTTCCATAGCTTTCTCCAGATGTACGTTTGAAGAACTTCATCTTAGCACACCAACTCACCAACTGCCGGTTGGGACAGCTATCGTGCTGATTTTCCAAGCTTTGCCCAAATTATAATATACATTGGCACATTAAGAGAGCCTTGATAGTACAGGGGTTTAGTGCACCCTGTCATTAACACAGCTGCCTGCAATTTCTGCTGGTTCGAATCTCTCCAAGGCTCAAGGTTGACTCAGCCTTCCATCCTTTCTAAGGTAGGTGAAATGAGGACCCAGTTTGTGGGGGCAATAAGCTGACTTTGTATAAATATATACAAAAGTATGAAGGCTATTGCTTAACGCATTGTAAGCCGCCCTGAGTCTCCGGAGAAGGGCAGCATATAAATCAAATTAAAATAAATAAAAATAAATAAATAAAAAACTTGGCAGACCTCAACGCTATTCATTTCAATCATGGGGGGGGGGGGATAACCCTCCTTTTGCAAAATGATTTATGGCACAAATTTCCAAAGTTAAAATCAACAGCTAGATGGTCTCAGTCCAGTGGACAAAGGTATACATCTACTGCTAAATACACTTGTGGACAAGTAGACCTTGACTTATGATGACAATTGAGCTGAAAGTTTCTGTTGCTGAGTGAGACAGTTGTTAAGTCCATTTTGCTGCATTTTTACAATCCTTCTTGCCACATTTGTTAAGTGAATCTGGCTTCCCATTGAATTTGTTTGTCAGAAGTTCACAAAAGGGGATCACGTGACCCCGGGGACATGGCAACCGTCATAAAACTGAGTCAGTGGCCAAGCGTCTGAATTCTGATCATGTGACCATGGGGATGCTGCAACGGTTGTAAGTTTGAAAAACGATCATAAGTCACTTTTTTCCATGCCTTTGTAACTGTGAAAGGTCACCAAAACGGAACTGTTGTAAGTCGAGGACTATCTGTATTGCAAACGGGTTAATGATTTGTTCCCTGAAGCTTTGACTTCAGAATTTGCAAAAGCTTATTGAAGCTTAGATTTGGGATGAAACCAAGTCAAATCAAAATAATCTCCCTTGGCATGAGAGATTGTAGAGTAGAGTAGAGTAGAGTAGAGTAGAGTAGAGTAGAGTAGAGCAGAGCAGAGCAGAGCAGAGCAGAATAGAATAGAATAGAATAGAATAGAATAGAATAGAATAGAATAGAATAGAATAGAATAGAATAGAATTTTTTATTGGCCAAGTGTGTATGGACACACAAGGAATTTGTCTTGGTGCAAATGCTCTCAGTATACCTAAAATAAAAGATACATTTGTCAAGAATCATAAGGTACAACACTTAATGATAGTCATAGGGTACAAATAAGCAATCAGGAAACAATATCAATATAAATCATAAGTATACAAGCAACAAAATTACAGTCATACAGTCGTAAGTGGGAGGAGATGGGTGGTGGGAATGATGAGAAGATTAATAGTAGTGCAGATTTAGTAAATAGTTTGCCAGTGTTGAGGGAATTATTTGTTTAGCAGAGTGATGTCATTCGGGAAAAAAACTGTTCTTGTGTCTAGTTGTTCTGGTGTGCAGTGCTCTATAGCGTCGTTTTGAGGGTTTTGAGTTGAAACAGTTGATGTCCATGATGCGAAGGGTCTGTAAATATTTTCACAGCCTTCTTTTTGACTTGTGCAGTATGCAGGTCCTCAATGGAAGGCAGGTTGGTAGCCATTGTTTTTTCTGCACTTCTAATTATCCTCTGAAGTCTGTATCTGTCTTGTTGGGTTGCAGAGAACATGACCAACATGTAGTTGGTCATGTTCTTCTACATGGCTGTTTTTTTGACCACTAAGGAAAACCAGGCTCATAGTACAGAACACAACTGAAGATTGAATCGAAAAGACTTTGGTCAAAGTGTAAAGAAGAGCAACTAAGATGATTAAAGGCTTGGAAACTAAAACATATGAAGAACGGTTGCAGGTTTTGCATTTCTAGTCTAGAGAAAAGAAGGACTGGGGGGGACGGGGACGGGACATGATAGCAGTATTCTAATATTTTTTTTCCATCAAGTTTTTATTTTTTTTTAATTTATACATATCATTATGTGGATGGTGTGGTGTTTGAGTATCGTACATTTCAGTATAAATAAACATATTCATAATTATTACATTCCATTTTCCTTATTCCATACTATTTACCCCTATCTTTTACACAAATTTTTTATTATCATATAAATATTAACGTATGCAATAACATCTAAACTAATATGCTTAAGGTCCACCGTATTATCTTTCGTTCTAATTTCAATAGTATAATCCTCAAGTAGAAAAAATACAAAATTGTACGTCTGTTTGCTTTTCTCCTGTACACCATATTTCACCCAATTTTACAACAACAATCCAATTCCTTTCCTCTTCAGCAGTATTCCAGTATTTGAGGGGCTGCCACAAAGAGGAAGGGGGTCAATTTATTTTCCGAAGCATCAGAGGGCAGGACGAGAAACGATGGATGGAGACTAATCAAGGAGAGAAGCAACCTGAAATTAAGGAGAACCTTCGTAACAAGGAGGACAATTAACCAGTGGAACAGCTTGCCACAGCTTGTGTGTGTTTCATCACTGGAGATTTTTAAGAAAAGACTGGGCAGCCACCTGTCTGAAATGGTATAGAACAGGGGTCAGCAATCTGTGGCTCCGGAGCCGCATGTGGCTCTTTGGGCCCTCTGCTGTGGCTCTCTGTCAGGTGATCCCACCATTGGCTGGCCCCGCCCCTCACCCTCCTCTCCCAGTCACTTCCTGCCTAGCCTGAGAAGGTAAAGGCGACGGCAGGGGATGGAGAAGCGGCCAGGGCAGAGACAGAGAGATACAGAGAAAGGGAGGGAGGGAGGGGAGAGAGAGATATGTCAAAAGGATTGTGTGGTTCCCGCTGTTTTTTAAGAACTGGTTCTCTGCCCTAATGACCAGCTGGGTAGGCATGGCTAGTGGGAGTCATGTGACTGGTGGAAGTGAGCGAAATCGAGTTGGCCACGCCCACCCAGGTTTTGTGGCTCCCGGTGTTTTCTCTTCTGTGGAAAACGGGTCCAAATGGCTTTTTGAGTATTTAAGGTTGCAGACCCCTGGTATAGGATCTCCTACTTGAACTAGGGGTTGGACTAGAAGACCTCCAAGGTCCCTTCCCGCTCTATTCTGATTCCCAAACTCGATTGAAAATTAATAATTTAACTTTCACATTTAATAATTTTCACCTCACCAATACAAAGAAAGCCAATAAACCAACTTTCTTTTCATGAAAGGCACTTGGGGAATGCCCTGAAGTAAGAGCTGTAAGATCATTTAGTTTCATTACAGAGGACACTGAATTTCACTCACAGCGAAGTTTCAAAGAGAGCAGAATTGGAAGTGACATGAAATTAAGAAGTTAGGTCGATCTAAGGAATTAAGAAAGAAGCAATCTTTTTTTGGTGATAAAAGTAGGCAAATGTAGTACGGGATGTTCATTTCCCTAGAAGTAGCAATGGAGCGATCGTCTCAATGGTGGTTTTTCCCCCCAAAAGACAACTGGACTGTATTTTCTCCTTGAGGAAGAAGACATTTTGCTTCTCACCCATGAAGCTTCATCAGTTATTACTGGATGGTAGGGAGGATGGAAGGATTAATTCTGGGGCGGGGAAACATGTCCTCCTTAAGGAAAAAACTCATCTGGTTCTGTTCCAAGCTGGGAGAGAAACACTGGAAATAAAATGGAGGTCAGCTGCTTAGGAAAGAAGGTCCATTTATGGATGAGCAAAACCACCAACTGCATATGGTTCTGGGGCAGCTGACAAATTGGTCTGATGAGTGCAAAGATTTTTATACAGTTTCTGAAATGCTGCAGGGGATTGTGAAATGTAGTGAGCCTTGTGTCTTTTGCTATTCTAATGGTGGTGAGTTCATCCTATTATGTCCTAAAGAATAGAATAGAATAGAATAGAATAGAATAGAACAGAATAGAACAGAACAGAACAGAACAGAACAGAACAGAACAGAACAGAACAGAACAGAACAGAATAGAATAGAATAGAATAGAATAACAGAGTTGGTAGGGACCTTGGAGGTCTTCTAGTCCAACCCCCTGCTCAGGCAGGAAACCCTACACCACTTCAGACAAATGGTTATCCAACATCTTCTTAAAAACTTCCAGTGTTGGAGCATTTACAACTTCTGGAGGCAAGTTGTTCCATTGATTAATTGTTCTAACTGTTAGGAAATTTCTCCTCAGTTCTAGGTTGCTTCTCTCCTTGATTAGTTTCCATCCATTGCTTCTTGTCCTGCCCTCAGGTGCTTTGGAGAATAGCTTGACTCCCTCTTCTTTGTGGCAGCCCCTGAGATATTGGAAGACTGCTATCATGTCTCCCCTAGTCCTTCTTTTCATCAAACTAGACATACCCAATTCCTGAAACAATTCTTCATATGTTTTAGCCTCCAGTCCCCTAATCATCTTTGTTGCTCTTCTCTGCACTCTTTCTAGAGTCTCAATATCTTTTTTACATTGTGGTGAGTAGGTCATGTCCTGTTCTTAGAATTTGGAGTCGGGGGAATGTAAATTCTTAATCCTATCAACTGGACCTGAAGGTGTTTTGTTTGCGAAGAGGCTGGCCTGGATTGTTTAATGGGCACAAAATATCCATCTCTAAAGATTTCAGGCATCTGCTGGAGGCTGTTTTACTGTGCAGGAAATTGGGGCTGCTTTCTGCCTCTAAGAACATGTTTCTTCATTTCTCCTTTGGGGAAATATAATATTCTACCTCTTTTAATATTTGCCAAACCATTTCATTAACTAGAAGGGGGGGCTTCCCATTGTACTTTGAACCAATACAAATCTGGTTGTGATTGAGAATCTCCATAGACAATGGAGTGATCTTTCTTAAAATATTCACATATGTTGACTTTATACTGTGGACCTCTTTTTGGAAGTGAGGGACTCATCCACTTGAAAAGCTATCTTCTGAAAACATGGGGAAAATAAATACTTGATTTATTATCACACACATCTTTATTCCTTCAACTCCTGCATTTCTCTGAGCTTGAATTCTTATTAAACTATAATTATGGATGCCGGAGTTCTGCGGGCAATTTGTTTCCCTTAATCCTTAGTGCATTTCTTGTTCTTGTTCTTGAGTTTATTTACTTTTTTACAGTCACTTATTTAGTGTTAATTGATCTGCCATTGGTAACATATTTAGCATGATCCCATTTTCCCAGATAAATCAAGCTTGCTATCTATTGCATTTGGCTATATAAGAGTATTTTTTTTTTTACGAAGGAAAAGCTTCACTAAGCTCTTATGTGTACTGGATAATGAGATTTTTATTAGACTCTCCCCGAGTCCTTATCTCAAATTGTGTTTATTTCCTGTAAGAATTCATTTGTAGGATTGGTAGCCAGGTGTAACGTCTCAGCTGCAGCTACTGATGGACGGGTATATTACTCTCAACTAGACTATTGGCTATTTTTTTCCCCCAAAGGATATAGTGGCATTTGAAAACAGCTGCTACGTCTCTGTTAGTCCTCTGCTTTCTAGATCAATTGTTAGACTTTGCACCACTTCATTATTGTGAAGCTTTCCAAAGCTGATGGGCACGGAGAAATGTACTGCTTGCATTGTGCCTGCCGCTGACTATATTAATCATATTAAATGGGGAGAAGAGAGTAGAACACTCCTCTTTATTTGGTCCATCCTCATAGAGATAAAGAGAAAGTGAAAGGGGAGAATTTTAGTGAAAGGAATTCCAAAGGTGTCCCAAAACTGCTTTTTCAAAAGGCAACTGGACTTCGTTGTTTTTGTTTTTTTTTTCCTTTGAAGATGTTTTGCTTCTCATCCAAGAACTGAAGAAGCTGCTTGGATCAGAAGAGAAATGTCTTCAAAGAAAAGAAAAAGTCCAGCTGCTTTTTGAAAAAGCACCTCTGAGACAACCATGACGTGGCTGACTGAGAATCAGAGGTGGTATTCAGCCAGTTCGGAGTGGTTCAGATGAACCGGTAGCTCCAATGACCAGCTGGCCCCGCCCACCTGCCCCTGTCCTATCCTGTCCTTTATTTCTTGCTTTCTCGCTCATCTCAATCGTGTGGCACAGCTGATCCCCCCCCTCGCTGTTCTACTTACCGTTGCTGATGTGGAAGGTAAGAGCTGAGCTTCTAAGTGCTCCATTTTCAGCACGAATCATGCAGTCTTTATTATTTATTTATTTATTTATTTAAATTTCTATACCGCCCTTCTCCAGAATAGGACTCAGGGCGGTGAACAGCCAGAGTAAAAAACAATACATACAAAATTTAAAAACAATTTAAAATAATTAAATATTATTGGCCGTAAATTAAAATAACCCAATTTAAAATCAATTTAAAATTAACTCAGGCCAGCCCCGCTAGTTGAAATAAATGGGTTTTCAGGGCCCGACGAAAAATCCGGAGGTCTGTTATTGTATGTATCTCTGGGGGGAGGTTGTTCCAGAGGGTGGGCACCGCCACAGAGAAGGCTCTCCCACTACCGAACTGGTAGTGAAAAAATTTTTGAATTCTACCACTGCTGAGAATGTCCATCAATATCCAAGATGGTACCACCTTGGATCAACTCTTCCTATCCATCTATTCCCCAGCATTAGAGTTTTAGGGAAAAAATTGTCATTCACATTTTACTAAAAATATTAGCCCCTGTTAGGCTATTTACTGTATGTTCCCTTCAGGCTTTCTACAAGACGTAATTCGTAGTGACCTCTTCTCAGATCAGTCAAGGGATCTCAAGATCAGTCAAAAGAACTGGAATGGGAAGCATAAGATAATATTTACACTCTTTAAAACAGTGGTGAAATTCAATTTTTTTTTATTACCGGTTCTGTGGGTGTGGCTTGGTGGGTGTGATGAGTATATTCAAGAATTGGTCTAGCAAATGTTTTGTATTCTCTAGTTAGTAGTACAACATTACCAGATAAGAATTCTTCTATTAAAGCAGCGTACCAGTTTTACCTTTTCTGTTTTCACTATTGGATCCCATTTATTTATTTAAAACATGTATTTATAGCCCACCCACTATATAGAGCATTCCACGGCGGATTACTGTAATTTTATAGTGGGTTTGCAAGCAACGCCAGCTCTTGCGATAGAAATAAATACAGGGATCTGGTCAAAGATAAAACGGATGTACTTCCCTATCGGATGCTGTGATCTTAATGGGAGTTCTGAAACATTATTGTTCTCATATCTTCAATCTCGGCGGTATGTTAATTACTACAAGGATCAGATGAAGCCAGAATCTTAAAATCAGTGCCTTCGGTTCAGAGTTGAAAAATGTATTACACAAAAATATAGAGGCCTTGTATATGAAGGTCCTGTAGGTGTTCAGCAAGTGTGTGTAAAATAAGTCCTTTTTGTCTGTGTTACATTGTAAGAGATGTTATTAGAAAATGGAGAATATATAGAATAATAGAGTTGTAAGGGATCTTGGAGGTCTTCTAGTCCAACCCCCTGCTTAGGCAGGACACCCTACACCACTTCAGACAAATGATTATCCAATCTCTTCTTAAAAACTTCCAGTGTTGGAGCATTCACAACTTCTGGAGGCAAGTTGTTCCACTGATTAATTGTTCTAACTGTCAGGAAATTTCTCCTTAGTTCTAAGTTGCTTCTCTCCTTGATGAGTTTCCATCCATTGCTTCTTGTCCTGCCCTCAGCTGCTTTGGAGAGTAGTTTGATTCCTTCTTCTTGTTTGGAGCTCAGATTCCAATTGCTGGCAAGCAATCGTTAAGAGTTTTGAAAGCTAGTAAATGAAGAGAAACAGAGAGAAATGCTAGCAAATCATTCTCTTTGATTTGGGGGTTAAGTCGACTGGGCTTTTGACCAGGGGAATTGATAAATAAAGAATATCTATTTAGGTGATTGCTAAGAGTCGACACCTTGATGATACATAATCAGTCAAGCTGCACTGATTGGTTGACAGTTATTTATGTTGAGCTATTGGTCAGAAAGAGCATATCTTGATCGGTTGGTATTTCTTTGTGAGCTTGATAGTCTTTCATTCATATAAATGTGTACACACCTAGTATTCTGTATTTGAACAGAATAGAATAACAGAGTTGGAAGGGACCTTGGAGGTCTTCTAGTCTAACCCCCTGCTTAGATAGGAAACCCTACACATTTCAGACAAATGATTATCCAACCTCTTCTTAAAAACTTCCAGTGTTGGATCATTCACAATTTCTGGAGGCAAGTTGTTCCACTGATTAATTGTTCTAACTGTCAGGAAATTTCTCCTTAGTTCTAGGTTGCTTCTCTCCTTGATTAGTTTCCACCAGTGGTGAAATTCAATTTTTTTTACTACTGGTTCTGTGGGCGTGGCTTGGTGGACATGGTGTGGCTTGGTTGGCGTGGCTTGGTGGGTGTGACAGGGGAAGGATACTGCAAAATCCTCATTCCCTCCCCAGTCCTGGGGGAACAATATTGCAAAATCTCCATTCCCAAACCACTCCAGGGGAAGTATACTGCAAAATATACTGCAAAAAAGACCCTGTAGTACAGTGGACTAAGCACTGTTATTAACATCTGCTGCTTGCAATTACTGCAAGTTCAAATCTTACCAGGCTCAAGGTTGACTCAGCCTTCCATCCTTTCAAAGGTAGGTGAAATGAGGACCCAGTTGTGGGGGCAATAAACTGACTTTGTATAAATATACAAAAGTATGAAGGTTATTGCTTAACGCATTGTAAGCCGCCCTGAGTCTCCGGAGAAGGGCGGCATATAAATTAAAAGCAAAAAAAAAAAAAAATCCCCATTCCCTCCCCACTCCTAGGGGAAGGATATTGCAAGTCTCCATTCCCACCCTACTCTGGACCAACCAGAGGTGGCATTTGCCGGTTCTCTGAACTACTCAAAATTTACACTACCAGTTCTCTGAACTACTCAAAATTTCTGCTACCGGTTCTCCAGAACATGTCAGAACCTGCTGGATTTCACCCCTGGTTTCCACCCATTGCTTCTTGTCCTGCCTTCAGGTGCTTTGGAGAATAGCTTGACTTTCTTTTCTTTGTGGCAGCCCCTGAGATATTGGAACACTGCTATCATGTCTCCCCTAGTCCTTCTTTTCATCCGACTAGACATATCCAGTTCCAGCAACCATTCTTTATATGTTTTAGCTCCAGTCCCCTAATCATCTTTGTTGCTCTTCTCTGCACTCTTATTGGTCTCTGGTTGATTTTAAAGTGGTCTCAGAAGGTTGGAGATATCAAGTCTGCTTTTCTGGAGCATCCCATTGACAGTAGCCTGATTCTCCAGATTGAAGCTAACTGCTCTTTCTTGGAAGGTATGGCAAGGGGAAGAACCTAGAATACTTGTTCACAACTAATGTTCTTCTCTCCTCAACTATTAGGATGGAAGAGTTGCATATGTGTTCAAAGAGAAGAGGAACTCCAGTGGTGGTCATCCTTTACCTGCCATGATGATTCAAGTGTATCATTGTCCAGCAAAGCTTTCAAACATCCATAGCTTTTACCGTAGCTTTCAAACGTTCATAGAAACTTCATGGCTTTGAATCCAAGTTAAGGAAAAACCTGTAGTTTAATCTGGACAAAACGTCTCTACAAAATAATCCAGAAGGATGACTTCCACTGTGCAATCTGTACATTTGAAACCCGAGGACGCTTGCTGTTTAATTTGCAGGATCTTTGGGCCATTAGTCTAAAAGTCCTTTGAAGGTTCTGCATTGTTGTCTGAACTCCATCTAAAACACATTAAAGACCTTAGCCCTTTGATATTCCTCCACTTTACTGAACAAAGTGATGAGAGCAGGAGTTACACCAGACGATCCGGAGGTCAGGGAAACTTTGATTGTGGATACTCCGATACTGTTCTTTTGCGGCTTCCAAAGAGAGAAGGGTACGTTTAGGTGAGGTTTGATTCACAGGTAGTTTGAACCGAGACAAAACTCTTGTCTATGGTTCTCTGCAGGCTACCAGCCCATGAGTTGAGAAAATAACAATGCATGTCAATAGGCCATGAAGGTAGAAAGGCAGCGTTCCAACATGCTCAATGAACAAAACTTTCACAGTGGGTTGTAACTGACTTGCCGAGAATGTAAAATGAAGCATAAACTAGTGGAGTCCAGCTCCTCTTCAAGTGTCCAAATCCTTTTGCTCCAGTGAATGGTAGTAAACTACATTGCCTTTAAGCAAACTCACACACTCATACCTGCACACACTAGCTCTCCTGGGATGAGAGGCTAGAAATAAAATCACCACTGAATCCGTGGAATTTCTCAGTATCATTGCCTTGAATCATGCACATAGGCACACAAACGAAAATCAGGAAAATGGAGATTTGTTACGATGGAGCAGCAGCTAATAATAATAACTTTTCTGAAATCCATTGACCATCACCGAACAACCAAAACAGCATGCATTTCAACCACAGATTTTATATCATATAAAAAAATAAGTCTATAGCAAAGGTTTAAACATTCAAAGTGTGTTTCTAAATCAAGTTTAGTTCAACACCAGTTTAGTCTGTTATCGTCTATAGTTCAGTCAAAGTAATGATACTTTGAAAACTAAATAGATAGTTGATAGATGATAGGTAGGTAGGTAGGTAGCAGGAGTGGACGGCTGGGGGTTCGCAGGGGTTTGGGAGAACCTCTAGCTAAGATTCTGTGCCCCAAATCCCACTCCTGGCTGGTCCTGCTCACCCCATCCTGCCCCACCCAGGAGTCCCCACGTGGCCTGTTTTGGATACAGGTAAGTGCAGGACATGCACGGAGGTTCAGGGAGGGTGAATAATGAGCCTACTGGAAGTTCAGGAAGGCCAGAAGTGGGCCCATTTCCTGCCTCCAGAGCCTGGGGAGGCCATTTTTGCCCTCCTGGAGGCTCAAGAAATGCCTCCAGAGTCTGGGGAGGGCAAAAACTCCCCCCACCATCATGGTGCAGGAGGTCTACTAGGCCACACCCACCATGGCCACACCCACCCAGCAACCGGGCAGAGAACCCTTCGCTAAAATATAGTATTTGAAGCCCACCCCTGGTAGGTAGGTAGGTGGGTGGGTGGGTGGGTAGATAGGTAGGTAGGTAGGTAAGTAGGTAGGTAGATAGATAGATAGATAGATAGATAGATAGATAGATAGATAGATAGATAGATAGATAGATAGATGATATATACAGACAGACAGACAGACAGATGATAGGCAGATAGATGATAGACAGACAGACTGACACGATAGATGAAAGAGCTTCCTTCCTTCCTTCCTTCCTTCCTTCCTTCCTTCCTTCCTTTCTTTCTTTCTTTCTTTCTTTCTTTCTTTCTTTTTCCCATACAAACTTCAACAGACATTATTCAGTATAAGTTGAGGAGTTGCCTTACTAGAATAGTCAGAACTATGAGAAGTTACAGAACGTATCCTCAATGCAACTTCATAACATAACACAGTAAAATTGCTTAATGTTTGTAAGAACATTTTGTTTTGCTGTCTCAAGCTGTTACATTATCATTCAGTTCTTTCATCTTTACTTTCAAACTAGTTATGGAGTGGGGATTTAATTTTTCCAAAGGAAAACAGACATGAAATAGCATTGCAAAGTATTCCTTTATTCTGTTATACACATAATCAAAACAGAGATTATCTTCATTTAGGTAATCATTTCATTTTTCAAAGGCACAGATTCCATGTTTTCCATTTCCTTTTTCAAAGGTAGAGTTTCAATGATGGTTATTTTTCAGGAATGTATCTGACTCATTTCTCTTTAATATCTGATGTTTATTCATTGTATGTCAGCTTCCCTAAAACATAGAAAGAGCTCAGTGCTGGACTAGTCCTAACTAGTCCATTAGTTTTGTTTACAGAGTTTCCAAATCAGATGTTTGAAAAGTTATAAGCAAAGTATGAAGGTCAGGATAATAACATCTTGGTGTTGGTTTCCCAGAAAACAAAAACTTGTATGCCTTGAACATTACAAGGAACGAAGGGAGGGAGGGAGGAGGGAGGGAGGGAGAATGAAGGGAGGGAGGGAGGGAGGGAAAGAAGGGAGGGAGGGAGAGAAGGAAGGGAAAGAAGGGAGGGAGGGAGAGAGGGAGGGAGGAAGGAGGAAGGGAAGGAAGGGGGACAGGAGGGAGGAAGGAAGGAAGGGAGAGAAGGGAGGGAAGGAGGGAGAGGGAGAGAAGAAGAGAGGTAGGAAGGAAGGAAGGGATGAAGGAAAGAAGTAGGGAAGGGAGGGAGGAAAGGAAGGAAGGAAGGAAGGAAGGAAGGAAGGAAGGAAGGAAGGAAGGGATTGTTAATGCATAGATGGAGAAGGAATGACATGGAATTCTTTCTTTTTATTGACTTTTACCTACTGCTCAATCAGTTCAGGAATGAGTAGTAAGGAAAAGACTGAGAGGGGAAAACAACCTGATTTGCTGTTATGATGATTGCATATCAGCATCTTGTTTGGAGCCTGGAAACTGGAGCAGGTTACCTTGACAAGAGAATTATGTGTAGGAGCAATGATGGATGTGCCTCTGTGTGACAAGCTTCTTTGCATAACACCTTTCGGAGACTTAGTTGTAAATCAGCTTCACACATGGACAAAATTCCATGGATTTCAGCACAAGAAGGTTTGGGAGAGAGAGAGAAATCAGAGTCATCCATGAAGCAGCTTTTCATGAGCCTTCAAATATTTGCGCAATCTTAAAATGTCGATCCTTAAAGAAATCTAGGCATTAGAAATGAATCGATCTTTGCTAGAAAAAAATGGGGAAAACGTAAGTGGAAATAAAAGTGAAGAACTGGAAATAAGAAAGAAGGGAGTATATAAAACATAAAAGACAAAACTTTGAAGAAGAAGGAGAAGGGGAAAAAAACCACCTGATTGACAGCATCCAATAAGTCAGAAAGATTGACTAGAATAAAAACAATTCCAGTTTTGACTTCTCGCTAGTTATTAGTCCATAGAAATGTCACACTAAAACCTTTGGGGCTGTTTTCGGATAGTAGAAGGGTTTTTTATATTTTAGTTTCCTGTGAATTCTGCTCTGGTTTTTTATTCATCCCAAGATGCCATATTTACTCACTCAAAGCCTCTACATGGAAACTGAGATTTTTCAGAATTGAGTCTTGAGTTGCTCCTGGTTGCAAACTGCACGTAGGTAGTATTTATGCTTTATGCGATGAATCTGCAGACTGGAAAGAAGATACAAATAAGTAGTGAACATAGTAACATTTTTTTTAAAAAAATCCCAAACTGATGCAGGAAATTTTAATAGGCAGCCTCAATCTAATGTTGCTTCATCGATTTTATTCAGTTTTATGCCCCTTCAGCTTTCCTGATTTATTTTTGTACATTTTTGAGCGGTTTCTTTTGATAAGATTTTCAAATATCCAAATAAATAAATAATGCTTGTATCCATCCTTCTGCTGGAGCAAGCAATGGAAGAAATAATAAAATGGAGGCAACGAAGCTAAAATAACAGGAAAGTCATGTCAGAAGATGGGATGGGGAAGAAAAAAAACCTGAAAACATTCTGAAAACTGTGCGCCTTAAAAGGAATTTACTAAAATATTATTATGTAAATGTCTGTGGAGATTCTCAGTCAGACAGATGTCCCAAAAGTAGTTTTTCAAGAGGCAACTGGACTTTCTGGTTTTTCTTTGAAGACGTGTACTGACCTTGCTCCCAAACACAACATACCCTCTGTAGTTAAATCAATGATTCCTTTATTAGGAGTGCCAGCAGCCCTGGCAAAAAGTTTCTCTTTCACATCAGGCTAATAAATCTGTCCAGCTGGAAGAAGAATAGTTGTCTGTCACATCTATTCATCTCTGCCCACTGCCTTTTATTCCCAGAGCTGGAGTGGGGCTTCGCTAGCAGCGGTGGCTCTTCCGTCCCAAGGACCGGCCCATAGATTTCCACTGCTCTCCTCTCCTCTGCCTTCTGCGCATCTACGTGTCAGGCACTGGACCCAGCTGTTCCTCCTCTTCCTAATCAGCCACCTCCAGACCTGGGGGCTGTTGACTCCCCATCTGAGGGCTGATGGATGGCCCAGGCCCAGACTCTGCCTCTGCCTCTCTCTCTCTGCTACCTCCATTCCTTCCTCCCCCTTGGAGCTCCCAGGTTGCTTTCATGCTGGCCTTGACTCCCACATCGCCTTGTCCTCCAATTCAGCTGCTGAAGGGGCCAGCAGCCAACAGGCCACAACAGATTGTTGGTTGGAAAGAAGGTTCAAGACCCGAGCGCCATGCGACAGGTTGAGCTTCCATCCTTGCTCCAGCTCCTGCCAATTCAAAAGCATGCAAATGCAAGTAGATGAATAGGTACCACTTTGGTGGGAAGGTAACAGTATTCTGTGATGTTGTCTCTCTTTCTTTGAAGACATTTTGCTTCTCATCCAACAGCATCTTTGGGACAACCATGACCTGGATGACTGAGAATCTCCATAGACAAAGAACCTGTAATTCCAAGATGCCTTCGTTTGTCATTGAGTTGTTTCAATGATCAATTTTGGGGCAATAGACTCCTAGCTATGACTTCAAAGAAGTCCTATTTCTTAAAGATCCGTTGACATTGAGGAAATGGAGGAAGATCTAGCATTTCAGATTGTTTTATATGGGTGCAAAGGGGCTGTGTCGCAGTGATTCCAATTTCATTTTTCTCGTTTTATGTTAATTAGTTATTACATATCTTATTATGTACTTGTACCCTGAGGGTTTTGTACCTTGATTGCATTATAGAACTACAGCTAATAAGAACAAATGCGTGCTTTTGGTGGGCTCTGCAAAAGACAGATGGCATTAAGGAATGCTCATTGGATATGGCGGAGGGGGAGCTGACTGCTGTGGATTAAATTAAATATCCTGTTCGTATTAAGTACATTTTTGCATTCAGCAGAAACAATAATTGAAAGATCTCTTGGGCCACTACTAGGATGCCAAACAAAAATAATATGTAAAGGTTTCCACTTGGTAGAGAGATGAACTGAATGTACAAAATCGAGGGAAATCTTCTAATACATTCAACCACTT